>NC_073692.1:164262421-164451900 GCF_029784155.1 Uranotaenia lowii | reverse complement strand
ATGATCAAATAGAAGAGCAGAAAATTGCGACGTTGTAAACAAAATTGAAAAGTGGGAAAAGAGGCGCGTTGTGACGTCACGATTCCTTTTGGTTATATTTTGTTAACTATTTACTCTATACAAATACTTTTTGTTTCAAATTGTAGAGAATTAAATTTTGACCCTATGATGTACAATTTTTAACAATGTGCGATATGACCTGTAAAACTTACATACAATATACCAAAAAATTGTTTTGCAAACGTTGTGACGTCACGCTGGAATGGGTCATATACATTTTTCTCAAAAGATCCAATCATCTTTCGTTTAAAATAGTAGTAAATGAAATCCTTATAAATCTAAAATTCACACCGGAGAGCCAGATACAGATCAAGATATCACAAACTTTGACATTAATATCATGAAATAAGTCATCCATGCGCTTGTTTCCATTGGGTTTCTAAAACCAATAGTATACAACGAGAAGTTGATATTGAATTAAAAAAAAATTTGTTTAACACCTACCTTTGGAAGATCTGAAAAATATATTTAACTTAATTTAATTGAACAGACTATAAAGCAGCACTTTTTCTACACTTGAAAAATAACTAATAAAACCAATAGAATTCATAACGTTTAAAACTTGACAGCTTTTTGTTACTTATGGTTCTTAAAAAGTAGCTTTGAATAGAAAATTAACTATACGTATGGTTTAAAACAGTGCATGGTTTATCAATCAAAGAAAAAACAGCTTTTGCACAGTGGAAATTTGATTTTTAAAATATAATTTTATAAAAAAATACCAGTTTCATCCACCATAAGGTACATTTTCATTGTTGATTTTGATTTCAGTAGAACAAATAGTTATTAAAAAAAAGCAATTCTATAAAAAAAAACAAAACAAAACGCACTTTCATCACTAAGTTTTAACAATATAATAAAGATAAAATCAAACAATAAATAAAGGAAAAAATAAGTGGTTCAGAAAATGTGCTGCTAAATAAACAATCAAAACCAATTTTTAAAGGATACGAGTTGTAATTGTTGGAACACTTTCGGCATTTCATGTTGAATTTTCTCTTTCTTATCGGCTGATGTGGCTCCTGTTAGCTCCGGCTCTAAAGATAATTCTCTCTTCCACCGTTAGACCTATTCCGACTCCTCAATTGGTTCAACGGCCATTTCTTCAAGTGAAAGATCCAATTTTCAGCTTAATTTCTCATTTTGAGAGCTCTTGAAGTTTTTCGGTAAAAAAAAAAAAACACACCCGTCAACCACGGCCATAGCCTACCGAGTCCTCCTGTAGCATTGTACTGAGATTTGTTGATTTTTTAAATTTAATGTTGAGAAGTTATTGGTTATTTTCAGTTTTACATAGCTGGAAGGCATCTTTTCAAATAATCACAGATCCTCAATTCTTAAAAAAAAATATGAAGTAATGTTTTAGGCTTATTTTCAAGATTCGGATGGTTATCGTGATTTTGAAGATAAAACTAAATTTCAATCATAAACCAAAGCAGAAAAAACACGTGTTCATAATTACCCCGCATCTTGAAAAGTATGGGGTAAACATGAACACTTCTTTGTGCGTGGGTTGAAATTATTTTCATCAAAAATCGTATCACACCACATGGAGCATCTATTACCAAACGTAAGACTTTCAAAAACAACATTTCATCTTCATTCACATGGACGAGGGAGTCAATTTATCAGACACGTCTCTGAACGATTTTCGTTTCTCAGAGACATTATTTTATTTTAATAATTCTAACTACAAAATTTATACAGTTAGGTTTGCAAGTTGTAACTGTAACTTATCAATAGAAAGACAGACTATCACATTTGATCAGTTTTGGGTCCCTACTATGACCCTAACGGCGCCTACGGCGTTTGTTCATAATTACCCCACTTAGCCCTAATGCATTTTAATATAAGAATGTTAAACATTAAAAGCTTACATAAAAATTTAACGCAAAATTTCATTCCAAGTTAACTTATAACAATATTCCATTTTATTGTATCTAATCTCCGCGAAACTAATAAGTTATGTTTTCTAACTGATTTTGGCTGCGGCCCTCTACGTCATAGAAAATTTTTAATGCGGCCCGCACACTTAAACGAGTTTGACATGCCTGGTCTAAAGGGATTAATCATCATCAGTTTGAGAAAACATACTTCTCTAAGGCAAGCAGATGAGAAAAAGTGAGTTAAAATCAAGAGAATCGAAGAAGCTTGCACGCTTACTTTTGGCTACCCCTTAAAGGCGTAAAATTGACCTTCACGATATGTCAAATAACAGGTCATTTTGTCGGGTCAATTACTTCTTTTTAAGGGAAAAAGCTTTTTGAAATAAGAGGTATTTCAAAAAGCTTGTTTCCTTTAAAAAAAAAGTAATTTTAGATGTTGTTACATTCACGGCGTTATTTTATTGTTCCGGTGAATAAATAATGCAGAGATTGTGGTAAGTATTTCATTGCAGATTTATATTATATTCTTTCAGAAATAACAGAAGAGGTTGATATAAACGAGTGAATTCTACTTGAAACCCCGAATGGCGGTTGAATTTGATTGTAATTAATTGAGTATTTTTGTTTTCAATTTGAAATCTTATCTTTGATACAATTTCAGGTTTCTTCTGATAATACCTGCATTGAATAGGGACGCTGAAAAAAATATCTAAGTGGTGAACAGAAAGATGTTTAATTCAAAAACTAACCATTCAAAAATGTTTTGAAAACAAAACATGTTTAAGTCATTTAAAAAAAAAAGAATCATTGCAATTGCTTGTTATAAATTTCCCATCAAATTCATTTTCCATAAGTAAAACCAAAAATTTCTGCCATACAGAAGCGTTAAAAATTAGGCGTTATTTTCATCCGCTACAAGCGTTTCAAATAAGGGGTCATTTTCAACCGCTAAAAGCTTTATCATACTGAGAACCCTTAAAGGGTAAAGCGGTTTTATCCTTAAAAAGGAATACTCCCAATCTTATTAAATTGGGTTTAGGGGTTTAACTCCCCCCATGATGATTTTTTCCAAGTAAAATTTTCACCGTAGTATCGGAAAATAACTTGATCTTAAATAAGTGTTAACAAGCAAGTCAAAAATTTCGCTCGCCTCCGGTGGAATTTAGTCTTAAATCACCCTTGGCTTGAGACATTCCATTCTACGACACTTCATGACGTTTACGATTTGAAAACTAATTATTCATTGTCAATTTTGATTTGCAATTCAATTAACCTTTTGTATTGAAACTCTTAACTTGACATACAAAAACCCTTAATTTCGTCTTAAGAATGGGATTTTATTAAGAATTGTAACCAATCAAGAATATAGTTTGAAACGAACAATTTTAACTTTAAAATTAATTTATCGAATACTTATTTTATACATCGAAAAGTTGGAAACCATGCAACAGGCACAATGATCAACAGAATTAGCAAAAAAAAAAACAATCTAAAATCTTATATCCTCTACTTTATTGCTTAAATTTTGATTTAATAAAATCGTTTATGTCATTAAAATGCTATGCTAATATGAAATATTCCTCAAGAAAACAATTTCAGTCTTTATTACATTTTGTATTTCTAGTTCTTGCTCAATATTAGATTTGAAAAGGTTTTGATAAATAACACAAGACGACAAAATCTACATTTTTTCAAGTTAAATAAATTCAAAAAAGTAATTTTGTCTAACTTGAGTGCCCTGAATCGAAATATGCAATCATTCTATCAGTGATCAGCTGTTATTGAAATAACTTCTCAAAATAGGTAAAAATCTTTTAAGGAAGTTTTGGACTTTTTGACAAAACTTGAAAACATCAAAAAACATTTTGAAATAAAAGTTTTAAATGATAAAACAATTTTCTTCAACACTTTAAGTAATTTAGAGTTCTGCGAAAAAAGTTATAGTAGTTTTCTATTTGTTTACTTTTCTAATTTAACGAATTTTTAAAGAAGTTCAAATTATTTTAGAAACCTTTATGCAGCAATGTCAAAAATACTTGTAATGATATCTTTCCAAATTTTTAAAAACTGTCGAATTTACTTTTTGAAATCATGCATCATCATCATCATCATCATCATCAAAATATTATTTCCTTATTGAATGAAGTATTACAAAAGAAATCAGAACTAGATTTTATCACAAATGTAGATTTAATAGTTAATCAGTTATCAATGATTGATTTCACTTAAAACTGACACATTTTAAAACAAAATTTGATAGTTAAAATTTAACAAAAGATTCGAGTTCAGGACGATGAAATCTACCAAATTAATCATTAAAAATTAGGCACCAAAATGCTCCTTCCTTGAGTTATCAATTAAATTTCTTAAATAAGTATAATAATGGTAAGACGTGGTTATTGAAAAAAAAATCCTTTTTAAACTTATATTTTTCATCTTAATATTTTGTTTCAATTTGATAATCAGTTTACCTAATTTCATAGTACAGTTTTTTTCCAATTTTTAAATTTATTTACCAAATTTTAAAGTTAATCTATTTAAAGTTTTTATAAATATTTTTAAAGAATTTGTGTATGTTCTGAATTTTTGTGTTTTAGAACATAAACCTTGAACTATTTTCTTAATCAAAAATTCCCATTTCAAATCGCAATTAATTTTTTTTTCATATTTAAAATACATCAACGCTTGAACTGAAAATGAAGAAAAGAAATGTAAATAAAGATGAGTAATAAATTTCAATCATTAACATTTTCCTAACAATCATGGTTAATTTTTTACCTTATCTGACATTTATTTATTGGACATTATTCGAATTAAGATTTTTTTGAAATCTGTGTTTTGGAAATATTTACATATTTCAATCATGAAATCTAGACTGCTGTGAAATTATTTTGGAGCAAATTTCTAGTTCAGAGTAAGAAACATCATTTTGAAATTTTTTTCAGTACGTGTGAAAATAATGAGTAAGTAAATGATGTTAGAAATCAATTTCCTTCTTTATTGTGTAATTTGGTTTTGTTATTACTTTTTGCTAAATTTGATCGACGGGTCGTTCGCATGGGCCTGGACTGAGTGGATTTGGGGTCATTTTTGAATTTCTCAAACTCTGGGGTCTGTATAAAGCTTTGTTTTTTTTTCATAACTTATCCATGATTTTGGCAAAAATGTTAACGAACGTTCATTTGAATTTGAATTTTAATTTTGTTTCGGAAAATTGAATATTTTTTACTGAAAAATTTTTGTTTCTTCTGTGAAACCAGGTCTGCTAATGGTAAGATATGGAGTTACGGTCTTCGAAAAAGCTGTTGAGCGGAAAAGTTCCTTTAGAAAATTTATAAATTAGCACAAAAATCATAAGTAGACTCGTTTCCACCGAAGAATCAAAAATGATGTTGATTTTCCAGTAAAACATATCCTATTTTCCCATACATACCTCAAAATTCAAGTTTTCTCATGTAAACGTCACTCAAAAAACTTGAAATTTCTGCAAAAATTCGTCGATGAGATTTAAACCAAAACGAAGCTTTTAAGACCCCAGGATTTGAGAAATTCAAAAATGACCCCACATCGACTCAGTCTAGTAAAACTGTCCAGAAGTAAATGGAAATTTCTGAACACAATTGAGTTCGAAGTTGAATTTAAGTGTTAGAAAATCAGAGAAATTGCAAATTGATAAAGAGCTAGAAAAACTGTTTAATAATATGTCAAAAAAAAAACTGTTTCAGAATACGTCAACTTTCCAATCCTCTTTTCCAAATTTATCTGGTGTGACTCAAAAATTGTTTAACAGTTCACTGATTGAAAAGTATGGCTTTTACACCACTTTTTTGCATTTTTTTGTGATCATGATCTTATAAAATTAAAAGAAATCCTTGTGCGCAAAGCATAGCATCTCACTTCAGCTTTCTTGGACGCTAAGTGATTTTTTTTTAAATTCTGTAGTTTATATACAGTTTTTTTTCGAATTTTTTTTTATTTTTTTTCTTAAACTTTGAATAACGAAAAACTTAAGTGATGTAGCTGAATATTGTTTAAAACATATTGGAGGGCGTTAAAGAGTTTCCAAAACAAGAATTTTATATCAATGTGAGAGATAGAGGCAAGAAGTGTTAAATGAACACTCAAGGCATAATTAGGGAGTTTTTTTTTGTCTGGACTTTTAGTGTACCTCCATAAAAAAATTAAGGTTGCAAAATTAAAATTTCCATGAATTCATTGAGGGTCCCAGGAGAAATTGATTTATTTGGATGCACCCGAATAAAGTTACAATCCTCCAAACTTCCAATAGTGACACTCAAGACCGTATTAGGGTTAAAGAACAAATCAAAATCAGAAATGATGAATAGAATGGAACTTAACAAGTTGAGATTGACTAAAGAAAACGTTAAGCAAAGTGTAACAATTTCAAACGAAATCAAACAGAATAAAATAACTAATGGAATTAAGAAAAGTCTAGCTAGATATTACAGGAAACAATAAGGTTAAACAAGATTAAACAAGTCCAATCGACAAAATAAACAAATTTAAAAAAAAACAGAATAGGCCTCAACAACAAAAAAATATAATAAGAAAAAAAAGGTAAAACTATATCAAACAAAAAAAAAACAGGTAAAACATGATCTATTATTTTTCAACGAAATAAAAAAATGGTTCTAAATAAAACTTAATAAAACGTTATTAAAACAAAAATAAACCAAGGAAACTCAAGAAAAACAACATAAACCAAAATAAACAAGACTTAACAAAAGGAGCCAAAAAATGCAATTCAAAACCAAAATTATCAGAATAAAACAAAATGGAACAAGAAAAATAAAAGAGATCAAAGGCAATTCTAGGAAAAAAAAAAACAAAATCAATTATTATAAAAGATAAAAAAAATTAATATATGAATAAACAAGGTTTGGCAACATCAAACAAGATGATTGATGATTGAAAAGATTTAAATCAGATTGACACGAGTATTTCCCTAATTGATCTAACTATGTTTTTTTTCCTGTATTCCTTCGTTTTATCTTGTTTTCCTTCTTTATCTTTTTTATCTTATTTTGTCTTGTTTTATCTTGTTTAGCTTGTTCTACATTGTTTTTTTGTTCTGTCTTGATTTATTTAAATTTATCTTGTTTTTTACTGGCCTTAAATTGTTAAGTCTTGTATTAACTTAAATTTTCTTTAAATATCTTGTTCATCTAGTTTTATCTTATTTATCCTGTTTCAACTTGTTTCATATTGTGTTGCGCTGTTTTGTCTGGTTTTAACTTGGTATGTATTATTTCATCTTTTTATATTGTTCAGGGGATAAACTGGCACCACTTAGTGAGTTACCACCCAACATAAATTCTCCCGCTCGCTATCTACTATATTTCCCAGTAGCTCTGATAGGAACAATACGATAGCTCTTGATTGTTTTCTGTATTCACCACTAACCCTCAGTATCGCTTCATATACTGGGGAAGCGATAGTCTACTATCACCAACGATCGCGCGCGCATGCTTTTGTGTAACAACACCGTCGACAAATAAAGTCCAATAGTTAGACACTTTGTTTTAATAAAGTTCGGTTTTTGTTCTTATTCTAAAAGTCGCGAGTTTAGTTAAAGTGTCCGAAAACAGTGTCCACACTTTCCGGTCGGATCCCGGGAACATATTTGGTCCTTCGAACCGGATGACTGACCGGTGGACATTCCGAAGTGTGGGACCAAGTCGGACAGTATCGAACAAAGTTCAGTGACCTCGTGTTGTGTGAACAAAGGGCATTGACCCTTTTATGAAAAGCGCGGTTACCAAAGTACATTGGCCCTTTGTGCGGTCGAAGACGCCCTATTGTTTTACTTCGCGGGCAATCACCAGCATCTGTGCGCCATCACCATCGCCATCGCGAATCCTGATTCGCACAAAGTGATATTTTCGGAACATTTGATTCCATATTACGTCCGTACGTGTTGGCCAACATCAGATCCCGACTTGTAAAGTTTCTGGGAGCCAGGACTAGCTGTTTGAGAAGGCGAATCCAGTCGCTGATTATCGCTCATTTCAACGGACGGTTGAACGGTTTACGACAACTTCAACAGTTGGACCAAAGGTCATCGGTCCTGGTGGTGAACGTTCCGGATTTATCGGTGCCAGCGGAGAAACAATGAGGTCGTAAGAAGCGGATTCAGGTTTGATTTTGCATGTTGGTCTGTGGTGTCGTCATGCATGAGACGTGCACCGAGTGAGTAAAAGTGGGTTCTGATAAAATATTAGAATAGCGAGCTTCAATAAATATTAGATTGCATTATGAAATTCTCGCCAATTAATTGGTAAATTTACAACCATCCCTGGGTTTTTCCGCTGATTGACGATTGGTCTTTGGTTCTGCTGGCTTTGTTGGTTTTTTGTTGTTTTCCTTGGTCGATTCCCCCTCGCTGCAGTCAATCATTTTTGCACTTGTCGTACGTGGAACGGCGCGTCAATACGTGGATTTCGGAGTCAAAATGTGAAAAGTGAATTTCTAAAAAGTGAACTTTGAAATTTATAGTGATTCGAAACAGTACTTTGCTACAATGCATTTTGAATTGAACTTATGAAAGTTTTTTTTTTCTAAAACTTTCGCATTGTGTAAAGTATTGAAACTGAAAAAAAGGCTGTATAAATAAAAAAAAACCTGAACTATCAGTGCTAATTTATTGAAAATTAAGTGTTCTTTGTAAATTGTGATTGGAGAGTGCAACTTATAAAATGACCAGTGAGCTGAAGGATCTGAAGAAGCAGGAGAGGCAGATTAAGTCAACGTTCGACGGTGTGAGGAAATTCTTGGACCAGTTTAAGGCAGAAAAACATGCAGCTCAAATTGCCACCCGACTGGAAATGCTCGAAACAGCCATGAAAAAATTCTACACTGTGCAACGAAAATTGGAAATCGTGCAAGAAGAGGAAGATGAGGAAACCAAAGAATCCCCCGAGCAGCGCTGCGAACGTCAACAGAAACGCGACGATGCCAGTGCTGTGTTGACCTGCTTTTTCGAAGACACCTACTGTGAACTCAAGGCAAGTTTAAAAGCACTTCTTCCTCTGGAAACTGATTTACCACCACCTCAACCCACAACCCTTCCCAGCAGCCTTCCGGGAACCAATTCTCGTGTGAAGCTGCCTGAGATCCGACTTCCTAGCTTCGGAGGCCTCACTCGTGAGTGGGTTACCTTTCGGGATACTTTTCGGAGCTTGATCCATTTGAACGATCAACTATCTACTATGGACAAGTTCACGTATCTCCGATCTTCGCTAACTGGAGACGCCTTTCAGGAAATTGCTTCGGTGGATGTGACAGCAGCAAATTATTCCGTAGCATGGGATCTTCTCCAAAAACGTTACGAGAATAAAAAATTAATAGTTAAGGCCCATCTAGATGCCTTGTTCAGTATTGAACCCATTAAACGGGAGAGCTTTGAGGCTTTGAGTCATCTGATCAGCGAATATGATCGCAACCTGCTACAGCTTGCGAAGATTGGTGAGGAAACCGAAGGTTGGAGTACCGTTTTGGCCTACATGGTATGTTCACGTCTCGATTCCAGTACTTTGCGACTTTGGGAGGCTCATCATGCGTCGAAAGAGGTTCCAACTTATGACGATTTGATAGATTTTCTGAGACAACAATGTGCCGTCTTGCAATCTATTGCACCTGCGAAACCTAATGCGAACGAGCCCAAAAATCCTAGGTTTTCTGTCAGCCACACAACAGTCAGACCTTCAAATCGTTGTCCATTCTGCGGTGGAGAGCCACACTCAGCATTTAAATGCCAGAAATTCCTGAAGCTGAAAGTCCCTGAGCGGCATGAGATGGTAAAACGACATGGACTCTGCTTCAACTGCCTTTCATCGTCGCACATGCTTCGTGCCTGCACCCGTGGGAACTGCCGTCAGTGTCAACACAAACACCACACCCTGCTGCATCCAGTGAGAGTGAACAGTGCGCCACTTCCGTACAATCCACAAGTGCCGAATCCACCATCAAATCCCATCAATCAACAACAACAACAACCACAACCACATGCCCAGAACACGACCACACCTACCCACCAGCGAAGTTCACATTCAAGCTCGTACCCAGTAACACTGCAATGCAACCCACTACACACCACAGACCCTTCCATCGATACACATGCTTTACCTGTTAACACCTACACCTCACTTCATCAAGTTCTTCTTTCCACCGCCTTGGTGCGCGTTACTGATCGCCAAGGGAATTTCCTTTTGGCTAGAGCACTTCTAGACTCGTGCTCGGAATATTGTTTTATTACCACGAACCTTTATCAAAAATTGAATCTTGTTGAAGCTTCTAGCTTCCTGACTGTTGCTGGCATTGGTGGTTCGGTGGTTCAGTCCAACAAACTAGTCAAAGCTACTATTCTGCCGAGAGATCATTGTATTTCGTCCTATGTGGAGATGATTGATCTTCATGTCCTTCCGAAGCTCACTTCTACGCTTCCGACTCAAGCAGTTAGCCTGAGTCAGCTGAAAATTCCGGCAGATCTTACTTTGGCAGATCCAGATTTCCATCAGCCAGGACCGATAGACCTCATCATTGGAGCGGAGCACTACTACGATTTGCTTGAGGATGGCCGTAGAAAACTGAACGAGAACGGCCCGACGATGCAGAAAACCGTCTTCGGTTGGGTTATTTCTGGCCGAGTACCCGATAGCACCTCAGTTGGTCCACGATCTGCTGCCTATCCATGCGCAAATGTTGAGCTACGAGATATAGTAACAAGATTTTGGGAATTGGAATCCTGCTTTTCCAAAAGCTTGTTGTCTGTGGAGGAATCTGCTTGCGAGGAGTTTTACGACGAAACGACCTACCGAGATGCAGATCAACGCTACGTAGTTTCATTACCCAAGAAAAGCTACCTCATCGACAAACTCGGAGACTCCAGAGCCACGGCACTTCGAAGGCTCGAAGGTCTTGAACGACGTTTAGCAAGGGATTCAGCGTTGAAGCAGCAGTATGTTGAGTTCATCCAAGAATACATCGATATGGGCCACATGATCGAGGTCAAGGAGGAGTCGAATCAGCTGGCATACTATATGCCCCATCATCCTGTTCAGAAACCTGACAGCACCACCACCAAGTTGAGGGTAGTCTTCGATGCTTCTTGTCGGACAACTTCGGGGGTTTCGCTCAACGAGGCACTTATGGTTGGCCCAGTAGTGCAGGACGACCTGCTATCTATCGTTCTTCGGTTCCGGTTTCGCAAAATCGCAATTGTGGCAGATATTGCGAAAATGTATCGCATGGTGCGCATGAATCCAGCTGATCAACCGCTTCAACGCATCCTGTGGAGGTTCTCACCAGACGAACCTGTGAAGTCGTACCAGATGGCAACGGTCACTTATGGAACTGCGTCAGCGCCATACTTGGCAACCAAATCCCTCCAACGTTTGGCCCAGGACGGCGAGAGCAGCTATCCAGCAGCAGCAGCAGTGATCAAGAAGGATGTTTATGTCGATGATCTGATGACAGGAACTGATGATCCAGAAGAAGGTGCCCAGCTGGTATCAGCTGTCAATACTTTGACCAACTCTGCAGGATTCGTTCTTCGGAAATACTGTTCGAATAGTCCTGAAATATTGTCAAAAATCTCTCCAGAGCTGCGAGACGAAAGAACAACACTCGAGCTTGATTCGTCGACAGCGACAGTAAAGACGTTAGGATTACTCTGGGAACCATCATCGGACAGCTTCAAATTCGCAGTGCCAGTCTGGAATTCTGATGCTTGCGTCACGAAAAGATCCGTTTTATCTGACATCGCTCGTGTTTTTGACCCTTTGGGATTAATTGGACCAGTAGTTGTTCAGGCAAAAATATTTTTGCAACAAATTTGGAAGCACAAGTCTGATTGGGATGATCCGCTTCCAGACAATATGAAGATTTTCTGGGAGGAGTACCGCCGCAATTTGATTGCTTTAGAATCGCTTTCTGTGCCCAGGTGGACGGGCTATCTAAACAACTTGACCAGTGTAGAGCTCCACGGTTTCTGCGACGCTTCAGAAGCCGCATATGGAGCATGTATCTACCTTCGCTGTACATCAGATAAAGGGTCAATCACAGTTCGGCTCGTCACAGCAAAATCTAAGGTAGCACCCTTAGAAGATTTGGCTCGCAAGAAGAAAAAGCAATCGATTCCCAGATTAGAACTATCATCTGCCCTTCTATTGGCCCACCTGTACGACAAGCTGAGGCAAAGTATTCCATTCACGATCTCTGCGTATTTCTGGACCGACTCTATGATTGTCAAGTACTGGCTCGCTTCACTTCCATCCAGATGGCAATCATTCGTGGGCAACAGAGTGTCGGAAATACAACACATCACCAAAGGCGGAATTTGGAATCACATCTCAGGGACAGAGAACCCGGCAGACATCATCTCCAGAGGCATGAGTCCGGCGCAGCTGCAATACCAGTCACTGTGGCTGGAGGGCCCCAGCTGGTTGAAATTCGATAGATCCGCCTGGCCAACAATCGTTGAACACCCATCAGAAATCGACAACTCCATGCTCGAAGAAAAACCAGCAGCAGCTTTGCCAGTCCAAGCACAACCAGCAAGTTTTATATTCGAATTGCATTCCTCGTTGCCACGTCTTGTTCGAATTGTTGCTCTGCTGCAAAGATTCATCCACAACTCAAAGAAGCGGAATCGTGATACCAAACGCATCGGCCAAGTATCACTGGAAGAAGTTGACGAAGCTTTGCAAGCACTAGTGAAGTTATCCCAATGTGAGACGTTTCCCGAGGAGCTGAAAGCTTTGCGCACGAACCACGACATTAGATCATCATCCCCCCTTTCTTCGTTGAATCCTGTGCTCGTGATGGAACAATGCGCGTCGGTGGCCGGCTGCGCCATGCTGCTATTTCAGAAGACAGGCGCCATCCGTTCATTCTACACCCGAAACATCCTCTGACCAAAACCATCATGCGTCACTATCACCTGAAGAATTTTCATGCGGGACAGCAGCTGTTAGTATCGACAGTTCGTGAGCGTTTTTGGCCAATTCACATCGACAGTTTGGCTCGCAAGGTGATATTTGAATGCGTGTCATGCTTCCGAAACAAGCCCAAGGTGCAGCAACAACTGATGGCAGATCTTCCTCCAGAACGGGTGAATCCGGACTTCGTTTTCAACAAGGTCGGTGTTGATTTGTGTGGTCCCTTCTACATCAAATATCCAGTTCGGAAAACAGCTCCAATTAAATGCTTCATAGCCATTTACGTTTGCCTGGTGACCAAAGCGGTTCACATGGAAATTGTCGCCGATCTGTCCACCCAATCCTTTCTCGCATCATTCAAGCGCTTCACCGCTATTCGAGGCACTCCCAAGTTAGTAATGTGCGACAACGCCAAGAACTTCGTCGGCGCTGATCGCGAGCTTCGAGAATTGAAGCAACTCTTCGTTGACCAACAATTCCAGCGCACCATAATCACCGAAGCCGAGGTAGATGGCGTTGACTTCAAATTCATCCCTCCCCGTTCTCCCAACTTCGGAGGCCTATGGGAGGCTGCCGTCAAATCATTTAAGCGGCACTTTCGTAGAACCATCGGCAACAATCCTCTTACATACGATGAGCTTCACACCGTAGTCCATCAAATCTCTGCCATCTTGAACTCTCGGCCTCTAACTCCACTTAGCAACGATCCCGACGACTACCAAGCGCTTACTCCGGGACATTTCCTAGTCGGCCGACCCATGACTGCATTCCCAGAGCCTGATCTTCAGGACCTTCCACTAAACAGACTGTCTCTGTGGCAAGAGAAGGAAATGTTCATGCAGCGGATCTGGCAAAGGTGGTCTACAGAATATCTGTCAAATCTACACAACCGTACTAAGTGGACGAAGAAGCGCAACAATATACACGTCGGAACGATGGTGCTGATTATGGAGGAAAATATGCCGAAACAAAGTTGGTGCCTAGGCCGTGTAATCAGCTGCATTCCAGGCCCAGACGGACACGTTCGAGTAGTGCTGGTGAAGACCAAGGATACCACTCTCAAACGGGGAATTTCGAAGATCTGCGTCCTTCCAATACGGGACAACTTCGACGAACTACCATCGCAGGAGCACTAGGTGCTTTCATCGAGGCGCTGCGGCGTCGCGGAGGTTCCCACATGGGGCCTCCGCTCCCAGTTACGTATTTTTTTTATATTATATTTCAAAAAACTTAAGGAATGTTCATCCCCCAGAGTCCCCCCTCCTCGTTCCGGGTCCCGGAACGATCATCGCACGGTCTTCATCGCAGTCACAATCGCCTTTTCGTCAATCGCAGTTGGTTCAGGTCTCAGCATGTAGCTCCCCGGTGTTTGGTCCATGTCAACGATACTTTTGTGCCGTCTCGGAGCATCCGCTCACCCCAAGAACATACTTCGTCCGTTTATACATCTTTCACAGCAACATGGGAACGACACTATACTGCATCAACGGCTCGTCCGAGCGTCGGATCCACCGCTCGGCATCTGCACCAAGATCGACAGGTCATCGATGGTCTGATCAACCTTTTCGGAGGCCAACGTCGTCGCAGTTGCAGTACGTAGTTGCTAGAGGTAGTCAGGTTTCAATTTTCCGTTCCACCACGATTCCAGTGGTCGTCATCGGTGCTGGAGGCACCCAACGGAGGCCAGGAGGCCTCCGTTCCAGGCAAGTTATGTTAGTGTTCATAAATTCAAGTGAAAAAGCACCCTCTCATATTTTTCAGCGCGCATCACATCCATTGGGCCACGTGGGCGCACGTGGCAGAGGGCGATTCCGAGACGTACCCATCCAGGTCCAGGCAAGCAGGTCGAGGTCCGCCAGCAGGTCATCCTTGGCATCCAACATCACACCTTCTTGAAGTCATTTCGAACCAGAACCAGGCACCCGAACATCAACCAGCAGGAAAATCCACATCGTCAACGTCAAGTGCACCATGGGTAGGTGCAACCATTCATCAACATCATCACCGAAGAGGTCATCGCAGAAGGCTTCAGCAACAGAATCGAAGAAGAACCATCCAGATCAAGTAAAACGATCGAAAATGAAGACACATTTTTCAACCAGTGTCTAGAGTAGGCTAGTGAAAATTATCTGTAACAATTAGCATTAGCGGATAGATTTTTATAGAGAAAGGTTAGTTTGAACAGAACCGATGATTTGTTTGCGCAAATTTCTAATTGAAATCTCATGATTTCAATGGTGGCCGGCATGTTCAGGGGATAAACTGGCACCACTTAGTGAGTTACCACCCAACATAAATTCTCCCGCTCGCTATCTACTATATTTCCCAGTAGCTCTGATAGGAACAATACGATAGCTCTTGATTGTTTTCTGTATTCACCACTAACCCTCAGTATCGCTTCATATACTGGGGAAGCGATAGTCTACTATCACCAACGATCGCGCGCGCATGCTTTTGTGTAACAACACCGTCGACAAATAAAGTCCAATAGTTAGACACTTTGTTTTAATAAAGTTCGGTTTTTGTTCTTATTCTAAAAGTCGCGAGTTTAGTTAAAGTGTCCGAAAACAGTGTCCACACTTTCCGGTCGGATTCCGGGAACATATATATTTTCGTTTTTTATCTTGTTTCATCATGTTGATTATATATTTATCTAGATATTTAAAGTTCTATGATGTTTGATTTTGCTCAGCTATAGTCAGCTTTCGTTTATCTTGTTTTTTTCTTGCTCTGTCTTATTCTACCTCAATTAATGTTGTTCCATCTCGTAAAATAATTTTGTATCTTGCATTATCTAATTTAGTTTTGTTCATCTACTTATATCTTGTTTCGTATGAGTTTATCTTGGAATTATATGGTCTGGGTTTTTTTTTTGTTTCATGTTGTTTTTTTGTTCTTTATTTTTATTTATCAAGTTTCATCTTATTTTTTCGCTTTTTTGTTCTTAATTTCTTTTTTCAAATTTATTTCCGGCACATCGGTGAAAATGAATATTCTTGGAGAAAAAATATCAGAATTGAAAATTGATAAAGATGCATAGAAAAACGGGAAAATATTTCGGCTTTTTCAGTCAATTCACGGATCCAAAACACCTTCTCTTCTTATTCCGACGTTTCGTTCTTTATTTGAACTTTTTCACAGGAATCTACAACAAACATTACAATCTCTTAATGAACTAATTGACAACATAGAACAGTACAAAACTTACAGAAAATTGTGTTTCTTCATCTGGAGGATCGATTACAATTAAATTCACATACAATAATTGGACACTTTTTACCATTAAAAACGCTAAAAGATATTAAAATGAAAACTTAGATGAAAAGGCTTACTTAAATATTTATAAAAAATGAAAATTACTGCCTAGAGCAAACTCCAAACACAAAAGAAAATCTCAAAGAAACTCAGCAACCAACACTCCGATCACTAGCTGGTTGCACTACCAAATGATGTTGTTGATGTAGCAGTTTCGGTCTGTTTGGGTATGTTTTTCTTCGGGCTATTTCCTTTCTTGATAGTGTTGAGGATCCCGGAATATGTAGAGCTCAGATGGTCAACATCGGATCTCTTATTCACTGTTGCATCTGTGTTGATGATGTGACAAACTTCCAGTATGGGCAATGCAGACTCCCGACGGCTTTCATCCAGAATGGCAGCACCTTTTAAATTGAAGCGATGTTCTGTCTCTATGCAATGTTGTAATAGAGCCGTTTTCCCTTTGAGATCAGAAATTTCGTGTTGTTTCCTTGGGCTATTGTTGATGGCATATTCAGTCAGTAGCTGATTCAATTTGTTGATATTACTTGCATGGCCTCCTATGCGTGTTTTCAACGTGTTGGTGCTATATCCAACATATTTCGCTGGGCAATCGTTGCACGAAATGCAGTAAACAACGTTATTTGGCAAATTGGCAAATTTTTTCGTCACCTTGCATGCATGAGAACGAAACAATTTGTCAAAGATCATCCAGACCTAATAGTAGTGGAGTCTGATAAAGGTAAACAAACCGTTGTTATGTATGAGAAAGACTACAACACCAAAATGCTCGACTTACTATCGGATCGAAACACATACACAGTACACAGCCGCAACCCGACCTCAACATATAAAGACAAGAACAACAACTTGGTAAACCGACTATTGGAACTGAAACTGATCGACAAAAAAACAGCACATCAACTTCGCACACAATCACCACAATGCCCACGGATTTATGGATTGCCGAAAGTACACAAGAGGAATTTGCCGCTCAGACCAGTGGTTCCGAATATAGGTGCACCATCGTACATGCTCTCCAAATACATCGGCCGGATCATAAGTTCATCGATCAAAAGCTCCTATAACATCACCGACTCTTTTTCATTTTGTGACTATATAAACAAAGTAACACTACCTGAGGAACACATTTTGGTTTCCTTTGATGTTGTTTCCTTGTTTACATGTATTCCACGAAGTTTAGTCACTTCCACAGTCATACAACGTTGGGCAGATATAAAAGAACACACTAACATAAATCTTGATTTGTTCCTTGAGATAGTGGAGTTCTGTCTAGAATGTAGCTATTTTTCCTTCCGTGGGAAATACTACAAACAAATATTCGGCACTGCTATGGGTAACTGTATGTCACCAGCAGTAGCTGAATTAGTGACAGAATCTCTCCTTGACTTCGTTTTTCAACACTCTCCCACCCCGTTACCAATTTTGAAAAAGTATGTTGACGATCTGCTTTTAGCGTTACCAGAAAACAAAGTCATCGATGTTTTGAATATTTTCAACTCTTATGACGAAAATATTCAATTTACACATGAGATCGAACAGAACAACCGAATACCCTTTCTGGACCTAACACTAGTTCGCCAAAACGACCAAACTATCAAAACTGAATGGTACAGTAAAGCTATGGCATCGGGGCGGTTCATGGATTATTATTCTTACCACCCGTTACACATGAAAATCAACATGGTCAATAATTTCATTCGAAGAGTACAGACATTCAGCACCAATCTCACCGGAGAAGAAATTGATCGAATCATTGATAAACACCTAAAAATAAATCACTACCCAGTTTCACTTCGCCACAGAATCAGGAACACAATAGCAAGAAATAATTCAACGCAAATTGTTTCTCCCTCTACACCCGAAACTGTACGATACAGATCAATTCCATTTGTCAGCGGATTGACGAAGAAGCTACAAAATGTTTTGAAAAATGATTTTCCCAACATAAAATTAGCTGCTCGTTATGAAAAAACTACAAGCCAACTTTTCAGTAGAACCAAAGACCCAATTCCGCCAGATATGAAAAATAACGTTGTTTACTGCATTTCGTGCAACGATTGCCCAGCGAAATATGTTGGATATAGCACCAACACGTTGAAAACACGCATAGGAGGCCATGCAAGTAATATCAACAAATTGAATCAGCTACTGACTGAATATGCCATCAACAATAGCCCAAGGAAACAACACGAAATTTCTGATCTCAAAGGGAAAACGGCTCTATTACAACATTGCATAGAGACAGAACATCGCTTCAATTTAAAAGGTGCTGCCATTCTGGATGAAAGCCGTCGGGAGTCTGCATTGCCCATACTGGAAGTTTGTCACATCATCAACACAGATGCAACAGTGAATAAGAGATCCGATGTTGACCATCTGAGCTCTACATATTCCGGGATCCTCAACACTATCAAGAAAGGAAATAGCCCGAAGAAAAACATACCCAAACAGACCGAAACTGCTACATCAACAACATCATTTGGTAGTGCAACCAGCTAGTGATCGGAGTGTTGGTTGCTGAGTTTCTTTGAGATTTTCTTTCGTGTTTGGAGTTTGCTCTAGGCAGTAATTTTCATTTTTTATAAATATTTAAGTAAGCCTTTTCATCTAAGTTTTCATTTTAATATCTTTTAGCGTTTTTAATGGTAAAAAGTGTCCAGTTATTGTATGTGAATTTAATTGTAATCGATCCTCCAGATAAGAAACACAATTTTCTGTAAGTTTTCTACTGTTCTATGTTGTCAATTAGTTCATTAAGAGATTGTAATGTTTGTTGTAGATTCCTGTGAAAAAGTTCAAATAAAGAACGAAACGTCGGAATAAGAAGAGAAGGTGTTTTGGATCCGTGAATTGACTGAAAAAGCCGAAATATTTTCCCGTTTATACAGTTTTACTAGTCGAGAACAATTATCTATGCATAGAAAAGTTAGGAGAAAAGGAGAAAAAAGTGAAAAAGCATTTTTTTCCTTGGAAAGCTTTTTTACGTACCTACACTATACTTTAGCCCGGAACATTTCATTTTTTTAGGAGAAGTAGGGCCGGGATAGAGGTGGCATTACCTTAACCTATACAATAAAATTTGGTTAGTCCGAAGCTTACATGTGGTGTACACGTATTCTCAGTACGGGCGGCCTTCAAAAATGCTTTTTCGCTCTTTTCAACATCTGTAAAATGTTCTCCTAACTTTTCTAAGCATCTTTACCAATTTTCAATTCTGATGGAGAGAGCTCCAAGAATATACATTTTTACCGATATTCCAAAAATAGATTTACAAAAATCCATTAACTTGTAATTAGGTTAACTTATTTTTAAAATTTCTTTTTTCAATTTTATTTATTCTTAGTCGTTCGTTTACTGTCCTTTTTATCTTGCTAACCTTGTTTTTTTTTCTTTTTTTGCTGTTTCACTTTGATTTGTTTTGTTTTATCTTGTTTGGTTTTAATCTCTTTTTTTTCTTAATTTTTTTCTATTCATTTTTTTAATGATTTTTGTTTCTTTGATTTTTGCTTTTAATCTTGTATCAGCTTGATTCATCTTAAGATTAAATGTATTTTAAATTTGCTTTATTTAAACGGTCGTTATATAGAATAAAAAAACAAACTATCTTGTTTTATTTTTTTAAATCTTATTTTGTCATGTTCCATCTATTTTCATGGTGATCTGTCTAATTTCTTTTTTCGAATAATTTATTTTGTTTTACCTTGATTTTGTTTGTTTTGACCTTTTATATCTTTTTTCATCTAATTTTGCTTTCAAATAAATATATACCGTCCCACCTGATTAAGGTTTTACAGATTGAATAAACGTGGAATACACAAGATTGGCAATTGACAATCAGTACCGAATTGTGAATTGAACCCATCCCGTCAGTCGACCTGCGATTACCGTCTCATTACGCTAACTGCTCGGCCACCAAGACGTACGCGTAAATGAAATTCACGTTGCTTTATCTTGTTTTAATTACGATTAATCTTTGCTGTTTTTATTTTCTGCTGTTTTCTCAAATTTATATTTGATCTCCCAAAATATTGTCTCACAAAATTTAATCCTGCAAAATTTGGTCTCACAAATTCCTGGAGTTTTCCCAAAATTACTGAACGAACAATTCAAGTCTAGCACGTTTCAAGCATGGTCTATGTTCAGTCGAGGGGTAACGAATAATCCACGGTTCATTTCCCTAATGCCAGTTTCTTCCACTCAAACGATCTTCCATCGGATCACAGGATGCTTACCTATCTTCGTAGGAGAGATTGTTCAGGGAGCCAAAACTTGGTCAAGGTTCCTCTCATTTTCGATTCGTTTTCCTTACCGCAAAAAAGGCAATTTCCGGAGTTTGCCCGTGTTTGTCGAGAGTATTTCCCGAATGGCAAAAGGAAATTGTACTTGGAATGTTCCAATTCGATCCACGTGCTTGGCGGCAGCAGCAAAAGTAACAGACAAAAAAAATCAAAACAAAGAAGGCAAAATAAACTTGCGATTTCCGCAACTGGTTAGCGAAGTAATGCGCGAAGTTTTGCTAACTTCTCAGGCTGCTTTCGCTTTTCTCATTTTTTTTTTGCTTCAAGCTCAAAATTTACTTTAACCCACGGCTCGTTTTCGACAGATTGGATAATTGCTACTGAATAATGCATGAGAACTGGCTGTGAAACTGCCCCTGAAGGAAACTGTTAAACTGCACCATGTTACATGAGGAAAATCGGCAAAAGTAAAACAATAAAGTGATACATTTCCACCAAAAAATTGCCCATGGGAATGTTACAATAATCCAAAGCTAAACATTATGGCACTGTTGGAATAAATTTGTTAGTCTGCTCAACATTAAAAATCAAGAAGTTTTGTTGACCCTAAGAAAATTTTATTTAGTTTCTGTGATGAAGAACTAGTTGAAGAACTTAAAATCCTGATGCAAGTTTTTTTAAGTTAAATTATTATTGATGAGATAAAATAACACTTATTTTAATTCTTTAAACACAACGGAACTATTGATAAAGTTTCCATAGTTCAACAAAAAATAAAACAACGACGGATAAAGTTGAAAGTTTTGTTCCCATGGTATAGCAGTTATCATTATCATCAAATTATTAATTAAATAATTGACAAGTCTCATATCTTCAATATTAAGATTTTCCAGCGGCTTTCCGAAAACAATTTGTTTCAAGAAAATGATGTTTTTTGGGATTCACACATTATTTCAAATACCTAATGTTCTCATGAATTATAAACCAGTTATAAATGTATAAAACGACAAAATTATTTCATCTTAAAGGCAGTTTTTATGAACAAAGGATAGATTTCTTTTGTTTAGTTGTTTTAATTCTAATTTTTTCAGCTTGAATTTCTCATTGGTTAAGCTTAGTTCATCAAAAGATGGAACTGTTTGAATGCGTGTGTCTAAAAAATCAATTCGTTTGATTGAAATATTTTCGGAGAAGGTAATGAAGGAATTCGTATTATTATTCCTGAAAACATGTGAATATAATTATTATTAATCGTTTTTGTAAGAAATATTTCTATTTTTCTTATTTTTAACATCGCTCACCGGAAGGCGCACATTTTTTTCAGTCACGATATTGATCACTATAATTCCTCTAATCTGATACATTGTCTTGTCTACAATGCAGGTGATTGCAACCTCCTTCTTCAATTTTCGCTTCATTTTTGCCCTTTACTGCTCTTTTGAGACAACCTGAGAGAAATTTTGAGTATTTAACGTTTAGAAATTATTAAGATTAGATTATTTTTGTTCCATTAAAACACGTTTTAATGGAATTTCAGATAGTAAAATCTAAAAACAAAATTTGCAGATTAATTCTGGAATTCAATCAAAAGTTAAATCGGTTAGATGAGATTGTAGGCTGCGAAGCAAACAATTAAGATAGCTTTTCTTTTTTTTTTAAACTTCGAAAATCAAAGTTTTTGTCACGAAAATGGTTTTTTATCCACAGAAGAAGAATACTAGCATATTTTTTTTGCAAAAAAGTCAGCATATGCATACTTATATGCCAGGGACGTTACAGAATTTAACATATTTAATTTGTTTAAAACTGATTTTTTACAAGTTTTGTCGCATTGCCTCGGCACCGGCTTTACAGCTTTCGAGCTCTAGAATTAGCAACATTTTTTAAGGCTTAGTTAAATTGACTGCTAGGCGACACTTTCAGCTTTTCGGAGTCAAATTTGCTGAGCATTTCAGCGAGCTACATCTAGATTCGGACACATCATTTTTTTTTTTAAATAGTACGATTCTATAATATTCCCAGCAAAAGAATGTTTAAATCATCATTTTTTGTAATTCTTATATGATGTTATTCAAAAATTATCACTATATGAACTCTTTAGAGAATTTCTCGTCAAAATGTCATTTTACAAATGAAAAAAGTACACACATTTAAAAAGCAGAAAATGTAGAAAAAAATTGTTATCCACAATTTTTTTAAGCTTCTCTATGTCAGCTCTAAACAAACAAAAATGTAAAGGAGTCTTATCATGTAACTACACACTTGAAAAACCGAAAATTTAAGAAAAGTTTTTGGTATTTTTATTGCTAGTAATTGAAAATTTATTGTACAATTTTGATACTTAAATATTTTCTGAAGTTTTGAACTGATTGATGAAAATTCAAAATATTGTATTAGTATAATCAATTCTGGTTTCGATACATCAATTTCTAATATAAATTTTATTCTTAAAAAAGATTATCAAAATATGATTTTAAGGTATGAAGCTTTTGGATCTTTATTTTCATTAATTTCCTCTTTCTTATTTCTATATTTGAACCGAAATTAATCAAAAAGTAACAAGTTTGTAACAAACGATTGATGAATAAAGTGTACAACGTATTGTTTTAAGTAGGTACATATTATTTCAATTTTTTGTGTTATTTAAAAAAAATATTATAAAAATAAATTGAATTAAGCATTAGTTTCTGAAAGTTCATAATATTCTTCAATGAAAAGTCTACTTTAGCTGGAGTTCTGCTGGAAACTTTCGGGAAATTTAGGCACATTTTTTGAGTTTTAAAAACTGGTTTTGCAAGATTTTTGCGTCCTGCACATTATTTTTTTTGTCAGACTTTGTTTACCACCTCAAGTTTTAGGGGTATGGCGCTAAAAAGTTTCCAAATTAATCCGTTAAGAGTGAAATCAATTATTTATAACTGATGAATTAACTAACCTACTTGAAGAATAAAATTTTAGTATGAATCGTTTTACTATCCTCAATCCTGGCTATTTCCCGAAGAAAAGTGATACAGATTTTGCCTGTATAATCTTGTTTCAGAGATACCACGCTTCGAAAAAATCTATTTAACAGTTTTAAGAAAATTGAATAAACATTATTAATTCTTCTGTTGATATCACAAAAGGAAATTTTGTTCAGTTAATTATTTGATAGGTACTGACAAGACCGGATTTAAGGAGGGGCAATGGGTGCACTTTTTCCGTAAATATGCAAGCTGTGCAAATTAGGACTATTTTTTTCAAACTTGGCAAGATCTAGGCATTTGATTAAGAAGTTTTTAGACACAAAATCCGAAAAAATCTTTATTTTTTTAAATTATGAGAATAAATCCAGAAAAATACGAACTTGTTTTTTTAAATATTCTGGCACCGGACAAGCCTGCTTCAATTGTCCACTTTACTTTGAATACCCGGGCATGTCCAAAAATTCTGTATGTTTGGAACATGGAGTTTGGAATGCTTACCCTACAATAAATAGCACAAGCTAACAAAATTTACATTTTCCGATGTGCAAAAAAACAAAGAGCTTATTCTAACTGATTTAAGTACGCTGAATCCTAATCTGCAATAAGATTTAATATTCTAGCAGCGTTTGTTTTCGTGAAAACTTTGGGAAATAGGTAAAAATTCAACAAGGAAATTTGTACACTTTTGCCAAATCTCCCAAAATAAAATATTCAAATATAGGCACCAAAAATGTCCTAAAAATCTCATGTTTTTCAATTTTGTATTTGAATTTCATCAGTTATTTGTTTTTCTTATCTTTATTTGAAAATTTCGTTTATGTATGCACGTGATGTATTAACAATTATTACTTGAAGAAGAAGATACATACCTGATACCTGAATAACTCAGCAAAAGTTATTTCGTGAAATTCAGTCTAGGATTCGCTAGTTACGGCTGTTTGAGTTTGGAAGCCTGATTTTTTTTTCAACCTAGACCTCTGCAAGGTCTAGGAAGAACTTATTGCAAGATTTGATATGAAGTTTCTTACTTTGAAAATAAAAGGTTGAAAACATAATGTGAAAACATATTTACCATCATCAATTTGTCCAAGAATTGCAAATTAAAAAAATCAACCAAAACCATTTCTTGCAAAATAAGAAATTGTAACATAATCTTTAAAAAGATTCCAAGCTATAATAAAATTCAACTATAACTGTCGATTTGCCTGATTTTTTAAAATATTCTGGAATGGATTCTTCCTTTACGCAAATAACCGGAGAAAAAAATATGTGAGAAAAATTCAGATTTTGCTCTTCCATTAATCCTTAACTCTGTTCCAAAATTGATGTTACAAACCTTTCGTAATATCTGGGGGGGGGGGAGGTTGGTTAGGGTCTAACGGGTAAAAAAACACCATTTTCACGATTTTTTTTCTAGAGCTATCGTTCAAACAAATGTATTCAAATTTTTTGCATTATACAAAGCATTGTTAGAAGAACATTTAGTAATTTTTTCGTAGAAAAATATTGAAAAATGAGCCGGTGACGGAGCACTTTCGAGGATGCCTTTTAGAAAACAGGATTGGCGGTGGACACTGTATCTCAGCACAGAATCATCTGAAGTCAAAAAATCAGAGCAAAATATTTTTAATAGATGTTTTTCTGGACCCCAACGTTTTTATTTAATTTAAAAAAAAATTATGAAATTTTTGTGGCTGTTTGAAGTAAAAACTACGATTTTTCACGAAAAAATCCGCCATTTTTTATCTGTAAAATCTCCCCAAAGTAAAAAAACAAAAAAGAAAAACGTTGGGGTCTGGTATTTTATATGTAGAAAATATGTTCTAAATTTGAAAAGAACCGGATAAGTAGTTTTCAAATGACGATGTCCACGGACTTTAAAAATGTGCTTTCGAGAAAAACGCGTTTGATGTTTCTGTTCTTGCTTTCTTGCAGTATTAGATAGGAGGAGATAAAGGCCTATAATTTCTACAGTTTTGCTTCAATAAACTTGAAAATTTAACACAACATTCTTGAAATGTTTTACAATAAGAAAATAAAAAAATAAAAAATCGATTTTTTGAAAGTGTTAGACCGTACCTTAACAGAATTTTTACAGTGAAGCTCACTCAATTGTGAACGATTTTCAACCAATCCTTGAGACCTCGGCATTATCCTTCATCTCATGAGTTTTTAATTATTCTTTAAGCCCCTTTTTGAACTGTTAGAAATTGAGCAAAAAAAAATTAAAGAAATACGTTTTTTACTGTTTTTATTTTTCAAAACTGTTGGAAATTGGTTACTTTATGAAACGAATGATAACCAGACTGTTTGAGTTGATCCAATTCTCAATTTTTGGCAAGCCAATTTCATATAACTATGTAGCTTCCTGGAAGCTAAAAGTTTCAAAGCATAACGAACCAACCGGAAATGGAAAGGCAAATTGTAAAACGAAATAGTTACTTCAAACGATTTGATTATCAAATTTTTATTCTCTCCTGTGTCTCCATAATGACTTAGTTACTATTCTCGTAATGTTATATGTAGTTCACCGGTCGTCGCCGTTAGAGCCGCTCTTTTTTTTTCTTTTTTCCATTCCACTTCCGGTCGTTTCGTTCTCGTTTGCGGAATCTCTTGTTTAACCTGCGCTATCTCTGATATCCTTCCGCCACAGGATTCAATTACGGAAACAGCGAAATTCTTCCACCCACTTCGCAGAATCTGAATGTCAACGTGCCGGAAAATGCAGCTCCTCCAGGGCCAGGTGGAGAAATTCGTAGTTTTGGGGGGTCTCAAGAAGCGGGAAAGGGTTCGAGCCCGGAAACCACCACCTCGAATGCCATTTTACGGATGGAGCTCGAGCTGCGAGATAAGCACGCCATTCGAAGGCCGGCGCCAAAACCCGGCGGAAGAATCGGAGGTCCGGGACTGCAGCCGGGGGCGAAAAATCCATTTGTTCCACCCGGCAAGGGAATAAAACAGCAAAATGATCATCAGACGAGCTACGTTCCGCTGGAAAAGGTAGGTGGAATATCCGGGAAAATGAGATTTCATTATACGATTCAATTTGCTTACTTGTAACTTTATCAGCCGCCGGCATATTTTTGTGTAGTTGCCGAGGTAAGTTTGCGAGATTGTGTTGATGCTGTGTTTACTGGACCCATATGACCCCATGTCAACCATCAACATAAATTAACATCAACTCGTTACTTTGGCTGACGTCTCAATCATTTTTCATTATGATACTTTTTAAAAAAACCTATCGCATCTGCAAATATCATTGAACCTTTTTTTAACGGTCGTCATTAAAATCTAAGATCACAACATATGTTACTAGAGTTTTTGGTTTGATCTTAAACGTTTTGTTACGAGTTCGAAACTGGTAAATTTTATTTAAAATAGCTATATCTTCTTAAAAGTGCTAAACACTTATTGCTAACTGTTACTAAAAACATACGCAAAACACTCATTTGGTAGACGTTTTATTAAAATTAATACAGATTCAAAAGTTGTGCTGTTTAAGGGGGGTTAAGGGGTTTAATCCACCCCCACCACCAATGGAGATTTTTTCCAAGTGAGATTTTAAGTTCATGAAATGAATTTATCGTATTAACGGGTAATTACTTGATAAAAATGTATTTAAAAATTAGTGTTAAGAAACATATCAGAAATTTGGCTCGCCTCCGACGGAATTTTGTCCTTAATCACTCTAGGGATAACACATTTTAGCTTAAGACAATATATGACGTTCACGGATTAAAAACTAATTTTAATTGTTAATTTCGATTTGCAATTCAATAAACCTTTTATATTGCAACTAAAATCTTGACACTTGAAACACACTTGAAACATAAAGAATGGGTTTTTATTAAGAAGTGTAATTAAAACAGTTAGGAATTTGAAATCAACATTTTTTTTTATTTTAAATTCATTCATGGAATGAATTGTTAAATGAAATAAAATCTTTTTAAAACATTCATTTTAAACAAACTTGTAATAATGTCTTTCCAAATTAAAAAAATTGTAGAAATTAACTTTTTAAGATTTTTGTATCTCAATCATTCCTGGATTGAATGAAGTATAGAAAAAAATTCAGAATCCGTTTTTTTTCATGTAGGGTTGTAAGTTCATCAGTACATAATTAATTATTAATTTCATTCAAATCCGATTCATTTTTATACTTATAAGCTCTAAATCACCGAAACAAGAGGTGATAGACAAAATTTAACTAATGATTCGAAACCATTCTATTCTCTTTAGTTATCAAAAAGTTTTCAAAATGGCAAGATGTTTTTATTGAAATATTTCCTTCTTAAATGTTAAATAACTTGGTCTTCATATTTTTTTTAATTTTCAAATGAATTCACAAAATTTTAAAGCATATTTTTTCAGTTTTTCAAAAAAATTAGTATTTTTTTTATGAAGGATTTATCACCGTAATTTATATTTGTAGATTTAATTTATCGGCCTAGCAGTGAAAAGTGATGTCCTTTTTAGTAGAGACATCTAAAGATTATGAAAGGTTTTTATATAGGTGGATAAAAGGTTAGATGAAATGAAAGATGTTGAAAATGAGCGGGTAGAATTTTTATAGAAGCATATCATCACATATCAAATTTTTGTTCCTCACGGACCTACTACTATGAAGCGGTAGATACAAAATGATGTCCACTGACTTTAAAAATATGCTTTCGAGAAAAACGCGTTTGAAGTTTCTGTTCTAGAATTCTTGCAGTATTAGATAAGAGGAGATAAAGGCCTATAATTTCAACAGTTTTGCTTCGATTGACTTGAAAATTTGACACAACATTCTTGAAATGTTTTTCAATAAGAAAAAAAATAAATATATTTTTTGAAAGTGTTAGACTAAGGTTGCCAGAATTTTTTCCACTCCCATCCACTCCATTTCAATTTTTCAAATCCAAAAACCGGGCTATAACCGGGCAAAATTTAGGTGTTACTATATATATAAGCAAAGAAAAAATGCAAAAAAAGATGAAATTATTATTTTATTAATGTAATTGCAGACTTCCAAAAACTTTTTGGAACACTTAAATATTTAAATGTTTATAAAAGTAAATCAGCGAAATTATTTAAAACAATCGTTGAAAATGTCCATACCGTTAATCGATTTAGCTGAAACTAACTCAAAAACTTTGTTTTTTTTTGGTTTCTTGGTGAGAATTGTGAAAAAATCCGGGCAATATCCGGACTTTTTTCACGATATCCGGGCAACCGGGCCGGACCGGACTTTCTCGAAATTTTGCATCAAATATCTGGGCAAACCCGGATAAAACCGGGCAATCTGGCAAGCTTATGTTAGACCCTACTCCCCCCTTAAGGAGTTTATAACTTTTGAATGTATGTATTGAATTTGATGAAATTTTGAAACTTCCTTTTTACTGCTTCGAAAACTTAGAAAATGATTCAAATTAGGTGTTCAATGAAGTCTGTCAATTTTCATAAACTAAGTTTGAAATTTATGAAATCAAGGAAAACTATTAAAATGTTTGAGCTGTTTTAAAATAAAAACTGTAAAGAATTTTGGTAACAAAAAACAAGATAGGTCGGTCGAATTGAATGTATTCAAATTCATGAATGTGTTTCGGAAATTTAATTTTAAATTCAGTTCTTCCTAGAAGTTTGAAGTAACTTAAATTTAATTGAATTATGAGTTTGTTTTACTCCAGTTAAATTCCAAAAGCTTATGGATTTGCAACGATCCCAAAAAGTATTTTTTTTTTTAATTTAGCTCAGGGGGGTGTTGAGCTTTAAGATAAGGCGAAAAAGGACGGTGAGTGGAAAACGTTTGAAAACCACTGCTCTAAGATGACCGTTAAAAGCCTACAAATTTGTATGGAACTTTCTATGATAAAGGTGTAACAATTTCAAAAGAAACCGTGATAAATTCTGGCAACACTGTGAAACCACTTAGTCTTCATTGCATCAATTGTAGAAAATTTTAAACGTTTTGACACACCTGAAAAAAGTTACAGGGATTTGAGGTTTGCTTTTACTTTTTCATACATGTTTTTTCATGAAAAATCAATGGAAAGGTAACGGATAAATCAGAATCCCGGGAATTATTTAAACATTTTTCTCAATTGTTTGAAATCTTCGATGTATTCTTTAATTTCTTTTATATTGGTAAACATTTTCAAATTGAAAACTTCTTTAATATTACTGTTTAAACTATATTTCCCTGGGATTTGAGTTCACAAAAAAAACGTTAAATTTGGGAAAAACAACAACGGATAAAAAATAACAAAAAATAATTGCTTACCGTCAAACGGGGCATCATGCAAAAACAGGGTTAAATGCAACATTTGTATACCACAACACTCATTAAATTTTTATTTCGATATACTGTAATAAAGTAATCATTGATTGATAACAAATTGAATATGACATAGTTTTCAACATCGTGAAAGAGTTTTTCAAAGTTTTTGTTTCTCATAAAAATTTTAAAAAATCGAGAAATAGATGTACAAGTTTTAACATTTTTCGATGCCTTAAAAAACTTAACCTAGTATGACGGATTGGCTTAATGGTATCACCTTCAAACCCTATAATCCTTTTATTATCCTATACTAACACTGTTGGTATAATTTTTTTTTCGGATAATCACCAAATTTTTTGAAATAAATATTTTTATAATTCAGTTAGGTGTCTGGGGCAACATGCAACAAAATGCAAATCAGAACTTAATCTCATAAATCGCGTTTCCATATGCTGGGATATAATAGTTTTTCATTATGCGTTTGTTAACGGTAAAATTTCATCCATTCTATGCTTTATCGTCATGATTCAAGCTTTAAGAATATTTTGTAGTATTTTTTACCCCTGAATGTATGCAGCAGATTAACACTTTTTTCTTAATAATATTTTTGACAGAAAAAATGTACAGTCCCCCCACAATCATCAGTCACTTAACGTATCCTTTCACCATAAAATGCTTGTTTATTCGAGTGTTAGTTGACCAAATATCAAGCTTAGCATACATTTTAGACATGAAATGCTTCTTCTTTGAGTTCAAATGTGTTTTTATTTCCAGTTTTGTTAAAGAATAACATAATTTACCGAAACTATCAGCGTTTTTCAAAACCACAATTATGGGTCAAAATTGTAGCCCGTAACAATTCTTAGTCAAATTGCTCACAATTATTAGTCACATAGAAGTCCATGGCAACACCCAAATATCAACATGGAAATCATCGCGTTTCTGGAAAACATTCAGGGGCATTCTTTGATAGTATAAATTCAAGGGGCATTTGGGTAGAGCTATAGCAACCAAGAAATGTTTTGCTTTGCTAGCAAAAAAGTGACCCATGATTGTGTGAAATTTGGTAGATGTTGTAACAATTATGGGTCAATTTTATTATGCAAATAATTTTGAAATTTCGCGTTTTATTCGCTTAGTTCCATTTGGAAAACGTTAACTCGTCCTTTTTGCTTATATGAGACCTATTAATTTTGTTGGAATTTTTCAAATACCCGCATAAGAAGCTTAACGGTTTAAGACGTCAACCTTATAGCATTGGAAATTTTTGCGATAGTTCAACAGATAAACATTAACATATGACAAAAACTATTCAAAAAGCAATTTCCCCGTGATCAAGTGCACATATAATATTTTTAATGCATTTTGATGACGTTATCGATCAACTAAAAAAAGAAGAATGAAAAAATTTATTTTAGTTCAGTAGATATCAGCAGTTCAAATGACCGGTGACTAATAATTGTGTGTGACCCATGATTGTGGGGGGACTATATAACTTAAATCGAACAAAACCAAAAATTACTGCTATTGGTGCTTTATGCGTAATTACATCACAAATGTATCAAAAACTAGAAATTTTCAAACGTTTTCAATTGATTTTTCACCAATTACAGAGTTTGCAGCAACTTACCCCTTTTTCTTAGTAGGGTGAAAATCGCATGTTTTTGTAAATTAAAAAATAACTGGTAAAACCAATAATTTTTCTGACTACGTCAGCTTGGTGTTCCATTAACCTTTAAACTTTTGATGTACAATTGGTATGATTATCTGTAAGCATTAAGATTTAAGGAGCCATTGAAGTGTTGGATGTTGCCCCAGTTGACGGTATGATAGTTGTAAACAAATTAAAAAAACAAGTCTCTGGATCATATGGTAATAAAAATAGAAATAATTTCTACAAAAGATACACAGTCAAATCATAAAAATCATAAAACGGTGAAGCTTAGCGATCGATTTTTTTTTTCAATTTTTCCGAATTTTTAAAAAAATTTTTTGATAATTTATGCCAGAATCACTTTTATATTCTTTGAAACACTTTAAACATTTCAGAAACATCCAATTTTCAACATTCTATGTTAAAAACAAAGTTTTCCAAAGAAGAAAACAAAATTTAAACTAAACGATAAACGTTGCAGATATTTTGTTTAATATTTTATTTCTCACAAACAAAATGTATAGGAAAACTTTAATAAAATTAAGGACTACAAATTTTTTCGCTTAATTCAAAACTACCTACTTGTTTTCTTCAAGAAAGTTGTTTCTAAGCTTAAAATCTTCTCATCGTGAAAGTAACAAGATTTTTACAGTCTATTTCTATTTCTATTTCGATTATAGTCGTTTTAACATCTTTATGTCATTCGCGACTTTATATAAACGATGCAGTTGGCGGACAGTCATTGAAAAACATTTCCGGTACAACTGTGATCGATGTTTATTTTTGGGCTCGAACTCACGGACATCGGCTCAGGAAGCAACTGACTTGCCAACTGAGCTATATCACAAGCCCTAAGATTTTTACAGTGTTGTCAGAATTAGTTATGATTTTGTGATGAAAACTTTCACATTGTTTAAAAAAATGTTATCTTAAAGGCGTTCGAGTGTTGCCTTGAGGTTGTCCAATTAAAGTAAAATTTTGCAGTTATTTATTTTAAAAAAAAAGATCAAGATTTTGGAGTGGGAGTAGTAAGAATTGGCTTCTAAAAACTTCCATCTATCTAAGGGCCACCCTATTGTTTACTATTTTTGTCTGGTATTCTCTAATGGCTGTGTAGAATAATAAATAGATTTGAATACAGTTGATGTTTTTTCGTGTAAATTTGATCGCCTAAACTGTTTTTTCTTTTTAGTTATAGAAAATCCTAATTCACGAGTTTCGTTCATTGAGATTTTTCTGTTTTTTTTTTTTTTCAATTTAATAGATGAAAAGTAGAAGATATTCCATAAAAAAGGCAGAGAATATCGAAAACAAAATATTAAAAAAAAAACATAACGAAAAACACAATTTGTTTTTAAAATTATTCATCCTTTTATAATTTGAACTAAGGATTAAGAAGTGCAAAAAGTAAAACAAAAACTTCATTCGTAGCCTACTACATTTGCTTAGTTTCAGCATATTGGTGTAGTGACAGTTTTTCACATATAAAAAGTAGTGTTCACATTCTCAATAGCTCAAATTTGTGAAATTTTTAGTTAAAAATGTTCAACACATTCCAAATAAACATTTTCACTAAATCATTAAAAGCCATGTAATGAAATTCAGTTCAAGGATCAGCTAATCATAGCTTTTGAAGTTTGAAGGCCCAATTTTTATCGGTCTTTGATTGTTTATTTCAAAAACTTTAAACATTATACCGTGGAAACCTGAATAGATTGAAAAATGTTCACTGATTGTTAGGATTTGTGACGTTCAAGTTATCTTAATTCAATTTTAGATTTCAGTTTTCTTATTCATTTTTCTAAATCTTTCCACTCGATTCGCTTTGTATTACAATTCCAAGCTTTACTCTAAACTCACTTGAATTGTATTTTTTTCCAAAGCTGACTCGCTGAATTTGTATGGAATAGTGGGATATCATGGGCCCCTTTTTTATATGCCCTATAACTTCTTTAATATAATAGATAAAATGATATGAAAAAAAATGATACGGTTTTCTACATTTCTAACGAATCATTAAGCTTCTAACGAATCATTAAAGCAATCAATTTTTATAGAAAGATCTAAAAAAGAGATCATAAAAATAGTTTTGAATTTTGATGATTACTTTCACAAAGGCTAAAACATGCAATTTTTAAAAATATTTCGCTTCTTAAGCGCCTTGTACGCATGTATATTCGACTGGCTTTTATTGATCAACAAAGTCAAACGATTTCAATTTTATTAAGGAGCATCAATCATTTAGTGTCCAATAATAACATGTGCTGTATCAAAAAATTTAAAGTTTGCATGATGATAAATGTGCTTTATAAATATGGATATCCAATTTCAACCACTATCAACCCAAAAGCTTTTTAAACTTTTTATGGTCCAATTCATATGTAACTATGTAAGAAAATTCTAATTCATTATTCCAACCAAAGACCACGAATGCGAAGCGGAGTGTGGTCACTTGTTTGCCAAAATAATGATGTGAAAATCGTTTGCGAAATCCTCCGAGTGAAGTCGGATGTCCATCAAAGTAAATCCCGGTTCAAAAATCAAAAAGGAGAAAAAATCCAACAGGTCATTCAATGGGCAGTATACGCTTCTTCGTTCAACCTGCCGCATCCCATGCAACCCATAAGTCGTCCTCTAAACATCACGTTTTTGGCTTTTTTGAACCTCTCATTTCTATCCCAATTCCAACAGGTACTTGATGAGTTGCTGAAAAAGCTCGAAATCGAGCACGTGCTCTGGCAGCCGGATCGCGGGGGCCACTTCCTGCAGGTCCTTTTTCCGCTCGCTTCCGGTGATCCCTGCGAGACGACGCTCCACTGCTTGACCGAACTCGGAATAGGCGTCCGGGCGAACTCAACCGTCAGGTGAGGTCCCCCAAAAAAAAGGTGGAGGCTTTCAGCTTTCACCGGCATGCAGTTGAAGTTCTTTCGAAAAACTAACAAACTGCTCTATGGATTCTGAATGATGATGTTGATGATGATAGCGAGGGAAGAGTTTTTGGAAATGCTTTCAAATGCTATGATGGGTGCTCTTGTGTGATTTTGGAATCGAAGAATGTTTGGATTATGTAGAGCCCTGCCGAAACGAAGCGTTGAAACGTTGCGTTAGTTGGGAGAAAAAAAAACGTTGAAATCCTTTCTATTTCAGTGTGGTTCCATGCAGTGTCAGCTATGATGGATCCGGTAACGACGATGAGGATAACGAATTCAGGTGAGTTTTGGAAATGTTTGATTCATTATTTCACAACGATGCTTTTTTTTTAATTGAGTTTGAATTCATTAAAACTGTTGAAGCAATGAAAACTTAGATGACGCTTGAGTGTTCCGGTTGACAGATTCCAGACATAATAATGCTCGACCTGAAACAATATTTCCAATGGTTTCTGTCAATCTAACATAGTTAAAATTAGATTGGAAATAAAGCATGCAAGGAACTCTTATATCCTCTTATCACACCAATGAAAAACGATATCCCATATCCAATTGCATCAAAATGTCCAATTGCGTATTTTCGGATGAAAATTTGCAATGAGGTAGTTAAAAATATATTGTTTTCAATATAATAAAAACTTTTTTAATGGTTTTTGAAAGTTGAATTGAGAATGAGTCAGTCAATGGGTAACAACGCAAATTTATCTTGAACAAAGTTCAGAAAAAAAAACTCAACTCTTCAAACGGAACGTTCGAAAACAACTTGTAGTTGAGCTATTACTTGAAATTTTGTATTAAATATAAGTACGCAGTTTTGAGAATCTACCGAAGATGATTTGAGGTTCAAATACTGATTTATTAGTCGTTAATGGGGGAGTAGCGTCTAACGGTAAAAAACACAATTTTCACGAATTTTTTTAGAGCTATCGTTCAAACAAATGTATTCACTTTTTTTGCATTATACAAAGCATTGTTAAAAGATCATTTAGTAATTTTTTCGTAGAAAAATATTGAAAAATGAGCCGGTGACGAAGCACTTTCGAGGATGCCTTTTCCAAAACAGGATTTGCGGTTGACACTGTATCTCAGCACAGAATCATCTAAAGTCAAAAAATCAGAGCAAAATATTTTTAATTAGATGTTTTTCTAGACCCCAACGATTTTATTTAACTTAAAATTTTTTTTTATGAAATTTGTGTGGCTGTTTGAATTAAAAACTACGATTTTTCACGAAAAAATCCGCCATTTTTTATTTGTAAAATCTCTCTGAAGTAAAAAGAGAAGAAAATCGTTGGGGTTTGGTATTTTATATGTAAAAAATATGTTCCAAATTTGAAAAAAATCGGTGAAGTAGTTTTCAAATGACGATGTCCGCTGACTTTAAAAATGTGCTTTCGAGAAAAACGCGTTTGAAGTTCCTGGCGCCGAATTCTTGCAGTATTAGATAAGAGGAGATAAAGGCCTATGATTTCTACAGTTTTGCTTCGATTAACCTGAAGATTTGACTCAACATTCTTGAAATGTTTTACAATCTATATATATATATATACTAGCAGACCCGGTAAACTTCGTCTTACCATGTTAAACTTTGCGTCTATTTGCATTTTTTTCGCTGTTTGACTTAAAAAAAAGCATCAAATCTTGAGTTGTTAATCGTCTCGCTTTCTTGAACATGTTCTAGTTTTTTTTAACATATCCATCCATCTTTTCCGTTTGCTCGAATTGTCCCGCTTAATTATATCGGAATCAAATCTAAGAATTTCAACTCAATTCTACGGGTTTCATAAATTATTAAAAAATTCTCTCCAATTAATTTTAAATGCATCTTACATGAATCCTTTTCATTTACATTTCTTTGATTCGGATGCTTTGAATATTGCCAAATGGTATCAGGTATCAGCTTCCCGTTGCAAATTCGATTTTTTCAGCACTCAACGTTACCATCAAACTTGGCAAGCCTTCATAACTTGTTCCATAAATAACATATGTTGATTATATCTAAGTTTTATTTATTGTATACCATTTAGTTGATTTACTCCGCTTTGCTCGAGTTCACTTTAAGGATTAAATCGAAATCAAAATTTTCTCATTTATTGTAAATTCATTGCATATGAAACTTTATGGAAGAAGAACTTTGAATATCGGGAAAATTTTTGGAGTGTCTGCCCAATATTTTGCCTAGCCCAGCACTTTTAGCTCCCGAGTAGCTTTGGATTTACAAACCATGTTCAAGCAGTTTCACTTTCCTCACCTTTGGAAGCAGTGGTTAATTATATCCATATTTTCATTAAATCATGTCAAAAAAAAGTTCGCCCTTAATTTATTTGTTCGAGCAAAAATGCAAATTAAATCAAAAAGACTTGATTTATTGGGTTAATGTTCAAAGGAATTTAATTTGGTTTTGATAAAAAGAGAATATAGGTTTAAATTTTTTGTTATTCAACCGAATTAAAGCATTTTTATTTTCTTTTTTATCCTTAAAGACATTCCTGCAAATTTAAACCATTGTTGTCTGATTTAAAATTTTCCTAAACAGTGTTGAAGATGATTTGCTATTCTATTTAAGATTATGTGATATTTTCAAGATTCAATAACATTTAATTGGAATGCAGGTTTAAACAAATTAAATACATAAAAAAGAACTTAGCTTTTAAGGCTACGATGATTTCATGAGTTCATTCTTTTTTCACTCGGGATACCCTATCTGACTATTTTAGAGAAAAAATGGTATATGTTTAATGGCTTAAAGGCGCGTTGCCATTTGTTTTTTTAACCGTGGGAAATAACAGGAGTTAATATTATTTTTAACACTTTCAGGTCATAATAAAAACTTATCAAAAAAATTATTCTTCTGGAATATCAATCACAAAAACAAATTCAACAAAAAATCAGATCTAAAGTCTCTTCTATGTAGCCAAAATATGTTTAACAAAAACACACATTTATGTTAAGTACGTACTTGAATTCTGTTTAAACAAACAGGGAATCTGTAAACAGTTTTTTGGTGAACAATTTTAAAAAAAGTAAAGTTTATTTAGTCAGATTGTTTATTTGGGCCCTAACCATTCATAAATTAAGAAATCATGGATACATTTTTTGTAAATGTTGAACGTTTGCACCTTTTGCATTCGCCCTTTAAATGAACATCAACCCTATATATCTAATCCATTTCAAGGACAGGCTCTTGTTCAGTTCATGTGTCTGTTCATTTGCAACGGATTTTGTGGTTGCTCTATAAATTTAAAGGCGCTCGATACAACTTCTGTGAAACACATTTGCACATGATCGAAAGCGTATTGGATTATAATCCAAATCTTTCCACTTTTCTTTTTTCAAATGTCCGCAAAGAGTCATACCATTATTTCATATGCATCAGTACTAAATTCATATTATTCAGACAACAATTCCTTCTTTAAATAACACGAATTAAAGTTTAATTTTTTCAAATCGTTTAAATGGTTTTGATTTGATCGGTAAAATATCAATCTGGATCAAATGTAGGCGTCATTCATTACTATGTGCTGTACAAATCATCTAGGAATCAAGAAGAAAAAACACATCTAGGCTTCATATGGCCACCACATGCATTGAAATTATGCTTGGTTGAGAAATGCGCGCCCAAATATTTCCACTAAACAGTATGCTATGCCATAGTTTACTAACCTCCTACGACGTTGCTCACGACGCCTCGACCATGGAGACGAAAAACAAACCGCCCGGCGCCCAAAAGAAAGAAAATCTCGAAAAAATTGAAGGCCATGACTTTAATTTGATTCAATTTGTTACAAATTTAATGATAACGGACAATCGATGCGACTTTTTGTTGTTTTTATTCGATATAAACCGATTCGCACGCCCACAGAATATTCTAAAAATAATATCATTTGAATCGGTTGGGTCATTCCGGAGGAGTAGTACTACAAACACCGTTACAAGAGAATTTTATATAATAGATATATATAAATGAATTTCTGTCTGTCTGTCTGTCTGTCTGTTCCCTATAGACTCGAAAACTACCGAACCGATTTGCGTGAAACTTGGCAGATGGGAGTAATGGAGGCCGGGGAAGGTTCCTATAATAGTTTGGGACCCCTCCCTCTTCCTGGAAGGGGGGAGGGGGTCATATAAATAAAAGTGATAAGTCTAACCCAAGAACTGATAATGCAAATGGAACCAAATTTGGCATGGAGTGTATTTCGGTATGAGGAATGTTTCTATGATGGTTTGGTACCACTCCTTCCTTCCAGTGGGGGAGATAGGAAGGGGAGAGGGGGCCTACCTTACAATTTTTCACATATCTGGAGAACTAATCAAGCAAATGGAACCAAATTTGGCATGGAAGGGAAGTGGAATACGAGAAATCGTTGTATGATTTTTTAGACCCCTCCCTCCTTCCAGTGGAGATTCAGAAAGGAGGGAAGGGGTATTCATCTCATTTTTTATTACATAACTTGAAAAACTATTCGAACAAATGAAACCAAATTTGGCTTGGAAGGGTATTTGGGAACGATAAATAGTTCTATGAATATTTGGTACCCCCTCCCTCCTTCCAGTGTGGATTTAGAAAGTGGAGAGAAGGCTACATTACAATTTTCAGAATTACTGGAAAACTAATCAAGCAAATCAAACCAAATTTGGCATTGAAGGGTATTTGATTACCCGAAATTATTCTATGATATTTTGAGAACCCTTCGTTCTTCCAGTCGGAAAATCTTAAGGGAGGAGGGTTCTTTCTTACAATATTACATCACTCGGGAAATTACCTAGCAAATGGAACGAAATTTGGAAGGAAAAAAGGGGGCTCTTTTACAAATTTTCGCATTATTCGAAAACTTATAGAGCAAATGGAAATAATCCTGACATAGGAGAGCATTTGGATACGCAAAATGGTTATTTGCTTATTTCAGACTTCTTTCTCTTTAAATTGGGGATACAGTAAGGAAAGACGAGAGCTCATATACGATTGTTTTGCATAAACCAAAAACTTATCTGACAAATGGAACGAAAAATGATATGGGAACAATGATACCATCGAGCAAATGGAACAGAATTGGGCATGAGAGTGTATTTTAATACACGGAATGTTATATCTTGATCCCCAACTTCCAGGTAGGGGTTACGTAGGAAGAGGGGCTTCGATAAAAATTGTATAGGATAACTCGACAACTTATTAAGCAAACAAAACCAAATTTGGCATAAAAAAGTATTCGAGCACAAGAAATGTTTTTTTCCCGTGGTTTAGCAACTCTTCCCTCCATTCAGTGGAACGATAAAAAGTGGGAAGAGGGTCACTCATACACTTTATTTTTATTATTTCGATAACTCAGATCAAATTTGTATGGGAGCATATTTGTATACGGGAAATGTTTCTTCGATGGTTTGAGACACCCTTCTCTTGCCAAAGGGGAGATATAAAGTAGGGAGAGGGTCACCCATTTTTTTGAATAACTCAAGAACTTATCGAAAATGGAGGCGTATATGACATGGGATTGTATTTGTATACAAGAAGTGTTTTTCGGATTTATAAAACCCTTCTTCATTCCATAAGGGATTAAGAAATGGATGAGGTAGTCACTCTCACAATTTGTATAATGATTAGATAACGAATAGGTAAAATAAGTGCCCCTTGACGTTGTTTTGTTACAAAAAAGGTTTCCATGATAGTTGGAAACCTTTTGCACATTAAAAAGAGACAACAAAGAATTCATATACACAAAAATATTTTGGCATAAGCTATAAACTCATCCAGAGCATAGCAAAGTGATCCAGAGTCATAAGGATTAAAACACGGTTTAAAATTAAATTAATAAACATTTAAAAATAAAAAATGCAATTTAAAAAAACAACATTTTAATGATTTTGAAATTGAATTTTAAAATTTTGAGCAAATAAATTAAAAGTTAATAACTAAGTACCACAAATTTCAGTAAATTCTGGAAGGTGTAGCAAAGCACACCGGGTCAGCTAGTAAGAAAATAAAAAAAATCTATTTTTTGAAAGTGCCCCCTACTCCCCCTTTGAGACCAAAGTTGTTGAAATAACTCTGATTTTTTTGAAAAATTAATACTCTTTTTGTATAGTTTTCCTTGAAAATTCCTGACCGTTTTTTGTGAAGCCATTTTAATGAAATCTATTCATGTCAATTAAAACAAAAATGCACCATTATCATTTTTCTTACAAAATAACAATTGAAAATAATCAAAAAAATTCTATTTTCGTGAACCAGCGTAAGAAATTGGGCTTGTGATATAGCTCAGTTGGCAAGTCTGTTTTCTTCTGAGCCGATGTCCGCGAGTTCGAGCCCAAGAGCAAACATCGAACACAGTTGTGCCGGATAAGTTATTCAATAACGATCTGCCAACTGCAACGTTGATAAAGTCACGATTGCCATAAAGGTTGTAAAACGACTATAATCGAAACAAAAAAAATTCATTTACCTCATTTTCATGTTGAGCGGAGGCCGCCATTTTGGATTAAAAGATGACATCCGATAGAGAAATTCGTTTAGCCCTTTCACACAATCCCCATAATCTAGGATCAATCAAAGTATATTCCTTTGAAAGAAGCTTGGGATTATTTTTTTTCTGTTTGGTACCACTTTAATTAGCGAACATATCTCGTACCCAAATACCTTCCCATGTCAAAATTGATACCATTCACTTTATTAATTCTCATGTTATGACGACAAAATCATATGGAGCCCCTTCACCCTTTCTTTGTACTCACTGGAAAAAGGACGGTGTCTCAAATCTAAAATTTCAAATAAAGGCGTTTTTTGTAGCACCATCACGTATAAACGGACGATCAGAATGAAGTTAAACTTGGTATCCAGGGGTTTTCGAGTCAGGGTTAAAGGGTGATACCACAGACATACGGTGGCTATACGGTCAAAATTTGGTCAAGGGAAAACGCGTGTAAATTGATAAAATCATTTATTTAAAAATCAAATTCAATTTCTTTTTCAAGTTTAATTAGTATAAAATTCAGGAAAAATATTCAGTTAGGCTTCTGCTTTTCCAAATCCCAATTACCGGGCCTTACGCTTAACCCCTGCCATCAGATTTTGTACAGCCACCTTGTCCACCTTCTTCGCCGCAGAAAGCCAGTTTGCCTTCAACTGCTGCTCGTCCTTAGCAGTTTTTTGGTCTTCTTTAGTTTCCGCTTGACAATAGCCCAGTATTTCTCAATTGGGCGGAGCTCTGGCGTGTTGGGAGGGTTCTTGTCTTTGGGAACATCCTGCACGTTGTTGGCGGCGTACCACTCCATGGCCTTTTTAACCGTTATGGCAAGATGCCAAATCCGACCAAAACAGTACGGAACAGTCGTGTTTCTTCAGGAAAGGCAGCAGACGTTTATTCAAACACTCTTTCACGTAAATTTCTTGGTTGACAGTCCCAGAAGCTATGAAAATGCTGCTTTTCAAGCCACAGGTACAGGTGGCTTGCCAAAACCAGATATTTATTCGCGAACTTTGACAGTTTCATGTGCTTGAAAATATCTGCTACCTTTCCCCCTTTTTTTGCCGTATTAAACTCCTGTCCCGGAAGCTGCTTGTAGTCGGCTTTAACGTAGGTTTCGTCGTCCATTACCACGCAGTCAAACTTTGTCAGCATCGTCGTGTACAGCCTCCGGGATCGCGCTTTGGCCGTCGTATTTTGTTTATCATCGCGATTTGGAGTCACTACCTTCTTGTAAGTCGATAGTCCGGCTCGTTTTTTTGGCTTGATGCACGGTTGTAGACGATACACCCAGCTTATTTGCGGCATCTCGGAGAGAGAGGTTAGGGTTTCGCTTGAAACTACCGGCAACTCTTTTTTTCGTCTCAGCGACTTTCGGTTTTCGATTTCCCCCCGATCCAGACATCGTGGCTGTCGACAAACATTCCCCAAACACTTTAATTACACTGGTAACGGTTGATTAGGCAACTTTTAGCGATTTTGTCAGCTTTTCGTGCGAGTAGCTCGGATTTTGGCGATACGCGAGCAAAATTTAAATACGCTGCTCTTCTTTCTTGGACGGCATTTTGACAACTGAAGAGTGAATTCCAAAATCAAAATAGGAGCAACATTCTACACACACAAATACCTTCAAAATGAGGGGTGTTAAGGTTTTTTAAAATGCAAAATTGAAAGAAATACGTCAAGTTGATATTGACCAAATTTTGACCGTATCACCCTTTAGTTCGCACAAAGGTTTAAAGACTCTCACTTTTTATGGAAGGGAGCCCCCATACAAAATTAAATGGGACACAACTCTTACAATTTTAAAAAAGATTTTCTTAAAAATAAATCCACAAGCGCAAGAAGTTAAGGACGTGTTGCTGAAGTCAAACATTTATAACAATTTATTAAGTAGAAGGTAAAACGAAGTTTACCGGGTCAGCTAGTAATAATATTAAGAGGTATTTCTCGTTCCCTAATTCATTTCCATGTGAAGTTCTCAAGTAGTACAAAAAATGTATTGGAGCTGTCTTCCTCCCTTCCTTTACCTCCAATTAGAGAATAGAAAGGTTTTAAATAATCATTTTACAATTTCTCGTATCACATGCTCTTCCATGAAAAATTTGGTTTCATTTGCTTGTTTCTCATGTTATGCAATATTTAAATTGTTAGAAGCTCCTTTTCTTTCCTATCTTCTCACTGCTTCCTATCTTCCCAATCTCCCCAATGAAAAAAGGAAGGGGTCTCAAAAATCATTGCAATATTTATCTTATTCAAACCTTCCCTTCCCCCCTCTTATCCATATGTTTGAATAGCTTTGGGTTGAGTGAAAATTTTATAAACAGCCCCTTTCCTCTTCTGATCAACCTACTGGGAAGACGTGGTGGATTACAAAAATTTAGGGAAACATTTTCAGTGCCATTATACCCTTACATGCCAAATTTGTTTGGCGATTTGTTCTTCAGATATGAAAACGATTACATATAGACCTCTCCCTTTTTTCTTTTGCCCCACTGGGAAGAAGAAGGGGTGCCAAATATTCATTGAAAAATTTCTCGTACCCTTATACCATCTCATGCCAAATTAGGTACCACATGCTTGAATAGTTTTTGAGTTATGTGGAAAACTTTAAAAGAGCCCTCCTCCCCTCTTCCTATCTCTCTGCAGGCAAGAAAGAGAGGTCTCAAGAATCATAGAAATATTTCTAGTACCCAAATACTATATGTTTGATTGGTTCTTGAGTTCTGTTAATATTTGTCATATGTTTGAAAGGCCCCCTCCCGTCTTCTTGTAAGGGGAGGGATTTCAAACCATAATAGACATCTTCTTCGGCTTCCAATGACGTCACTTGTCAAGTTTCACGCAAATAGATTTAGTAGTTTCCGAGCTTATAGGGAATAGACAGACAGACCGACAGTATAAGTACAAATATTATCAGTACAGATGGGTCACCAAGCATCAGTGTAGAATTGATATGATTTGGTTAAATAAGTGCAACGCGTTTTAACTTTGTACGGAAATTTGTATGGATGAAGAAATTTTTGAATATCGAATATGGAAATTTCAAAAAGTTTGAAATAAAGGTTTAATTTAATAATTGGTTTCGCCTATTCTTAATCTTCGCATTTGACAATTATGAGAATAAGCTAAGAAATTTATGAAAAAAAAAGCTATAACCTTTTAAAAATAAAAAAAAATTGAATCCAAGAATCTGAATGAGAAGTATTTCAAAATGCTTGCAAGAACATTTCATTATTCCATATAATGCATTTGCCAAGGTGTAAAATATCAGTAATTCAGTAATGGCTATGCAAAGCCGTTTTGATGCGTTCTTTTTTTTATTTTCATTCTACGGTTTAACTATGGTTGCCAGAATTTTTTCAGCACGTCTCCGGGCCGGGCAAATCCGGAGTTTATCTAAACACCTTGCAAAATCCTGGTATTTGATATCAAAATTCTCGAAGAAGATTAGTATTTCAGGCTTAGGATTTTTTTTTAATTTTTTTTTTAAACGAACACAAACACATACACAGGATCTCAATGAAACTTGATGTTTCCTCGAAGAGATTCCTTTTTCTTAACTCTAAGCGTACATCTTGCGAGGATATGATGGCTAGCATCTTACAAATGCTAAAACCACCAACCCACAGCAAGTGAACTATGTGTGCCGTGACCGGGATTCGATCTCATACCCTTTGGCTTAGAAGACTTGAAGGCTATCCTCTACGCCACGGGCTGCGGCAAACTTTTCCGGCACAACTGTGATCAATGTTTACTCTTGGGCTCGAACTCACGGACATCGGCTCAGAAAGCAACTCACTTGCCTACTGAGCTATATCACAAGCCCCCTCAATATATTTCGTTTTTTATAGATAAATAAAAAAATGTTTACAACACAATTTGGTTTTTAAAGTTGATTCTAGAGTGAGAATAAGAATAACGGGCAAACGGATCGGACCGAACATTTTCAAAATTTTGTATTAAATATTCGGGCAAACCCGGATGAAACCTTAGGTTAAACAGCGTTCAAATGGGCAGTCAAAAACGCTGTAATTAGAAATTTTTATATTTTGATTATATTTTTTTTGTATAACATAGATTCGATTTCCGGAATATCTAGGGTTAGTGATTTATTCACATTATATTTACTGCAAGAACCAAGGAATATTTTTAATGAAAAGCTAAATAGTTTTGAAATTTCAGTACTTCACTTGATTTTTTAATGAAAAATATACCATACAAATTTCCATACAAAATAAAAGCTCGTTGTGCTAATTTAGACCGAATGTATCGCTTCCAAAACATAAAAAGTTATGGGAGGTGAAAAAATTCATAAACTAGAAATATCCATACAAAGCCAGCAGTGATCTTAGATATAGTTTATGAGATATATGTGAACAAAGAAATTAAATTTTGAGCCAAAATTCTGTCATCAAAAGGTCACTAAGGTGTCCCAAAATTGCATAATTTCTGGAAATCTGGTGGCTCACCCTCCAAATGGTAGATAAAGATGTGGAGAATAAACTACCGTATGGGGTTTTTAAGAAAAAAAATTTTTGGTCCAAAAATTTTGAATTCAACTGACCAAAATGTGTACCTAGCGTGAAATATTTTGAATATCAATGCCATCAAAAGATGCGGACTTTGTGCACTTGAACTTTGCTGAACAAAGCATGTTGTTTGTATCACCGTGTGAAGAGCTATTCACGGTTTAATCCTTAATAAAAATCACAATTTAGGATATTTTTTATTTAATTTATCAAATTCGTCATAAAAAATACCTACTTTAAAATCAAAACATTTGCAAAAAATGACTTAGATGGTTTAAAGGAATCATCAGAAGGCTATATGCTAAATTTGAGCTGAATCTGACAAAGGATAAGAGTTGCACTGAATCTCAAGTGTGAAAGGGATTCTGAGACATTGTGTTCTGAAGAAGCATAAAATCTGGGTTTTCATCAAATTGTTTTCTTCACCAATCGATTTCTTAGTTATGTTGATTTTATAAAAATTTCCATTAAAACTAATATTTCATCTGAAGACTGGTAGCTCGATTGGACTTAATAAAAAAAAGTCATGACTGTTCAAGGATTGTATTTTGGTGGCATATATACTTAAACCGTCAAACTAAATTTTGCATTTTGGTACAAAGTAAAATCACGCCTAATTTGCAAGGAGGTTTTCACAACTGAATCATCTCAACATCACCAAATGCTATTTATATTCCCAAAAAAAATCTTCTATCCCATCTATCTATACACAGTATTTTATAATTTCTTTTTTTTTTTAATTTTTTCGAAAGAAAATATGTTTTCTTAAATTTCCAAATATAATCAGCTGGTGAAATTTAAATCCCCAAAAAGCTGTCTCAGAAATTGGACCGTCAGGTGACATTCTCAGACAAGCAAGGACACCAAACCGACCAAGAAGGAATGCATTCGCGCATAGAAAGTGAATTTTCCATCACTGTGCAGCACCACTGCTTGGCTTTTTCTATCATACTCGTCCTACATCCTAGAAACATAAGCAGTGGTCTCGTTAGTCCCACATATCTACATAAATGAGCGAAAGAGCAAAAAAGTTGCAGCAGTAACAAGCAAACATGACAATGCACCGTCATTATAAAATGAGATTAAAATTTCATAGAATCACGGTGAAACCTAACAATTTTATTCCGAGGAGCTATACCTAGGATTCCTGTGAGGGTATAACAAAAATGAACTACCTTAAAAAATCTATGATTTAATATCCTGATTATAAAAATTGTTTCTAGTTGAGATTTAAATAAGTTTCCAAATCCTCGAGAATTAAATCAAAAACCCATCTACTCCAGTAATTAGGAAAATGTTCTGCAACTATTTCCGGAACAGCAAGCACCCTTAATCGGGTGCTTTCGGAATCAAACGTTTATCCCATTTTTGATCCATTCACCTATAGTCTGTACACTGGTCTGTATACCCCTTAACCCAGATGCCACAACTCTGCACTCTCTCCCTATTTGGAGGTAAACAACTTCATTCACAAAGTTTATAATCGCATGAAAGGGTTGTTTGCCTCCCACGAGGGATATTTACTTGCGCACATACCTACCCACTAGTTAGTTTTGTTTCGGCCCTTGTTTGTCGGTTTGGTATCTCTTTACATTTCTAACGAGCGACGGAATTGAATCATTCCCGGTTGGGCAAGACAGTGCGGCATCGCATTGCTGCCAGAAGGACTTTCACGTGCTTTTCCGCCGTCTAGGATTTTCCTCCTATTTTTTTTTTTTGGATTCCCAGCTCATAGAAACAAAGATTGTCTGGGGGATGTTCACCGGAGGGATTCGTGTTTTCATTTCAACTTCCACGATATGATTATATTATGAATGCTCTCATGTGTATTTTTCCACCCCGAGAATAGACATAATGTGGGTGAATAGGAAGAGTTATGACACTCTGAAGCTGAAGCATGTTTGGAATTTTGCACGAGTTTTGCTTTGGATTAAGTTTGTGCTTACAGTTGCTTTTGATTTTGATTTGTTTTTCTTTTAGTATCGAATTTTTGATTTTCAAGAAACACTGCTTTCTAAAAAAAAATTAAAAAAATGTATGGATTGAAAAAAATTGAATTGAATACCTAACGGTTTCTTGCAAAAATTTAAGGTATAGTTTTAACAAATCATAACACTCTTTAATAAGTTTTCCTGTGAATATTTCACAAGAATTATTGTCTGAACTTTTTCAACTAAATAATGAGCATGGTTTACAGGACTTGGTCTACGAAGAGGCCGTGTTTCAAAAGTTGAATCAAATTTTAAAACCCGGAAAATTTGGTACACTTTTGAGATGGAAGCAATCCAGTGACGGAAATCTTTGGAACATTCGAGCTGTGAAAACTCACCCTCATGATTCAAGCATTCTTCCTGGCGGACTTCTCCAACATCTAGAATTAAAAGTTTGTTTAGCATTCCCAGTGAGCCCTTTCCTATATGTCACTTTTCTCTTATTTTCAATGCATTTCAATTATTCTATAGCCGTGTTAAAAGGGAAGTTTTAAAGTTTTAACACAAAGCCCCGATTCATTGATGTACTTCTTAGAGCAAATTTCATTTTTCAAAATAATAATTTTAAAGGAAGTTCTTCAGATTTTCAAATAAGATTTTTTTTCCTTTTAAATATATCTGAACTCTTTCAAATATGTTTTTCAAGTTGGTTTTACTTGAGATCGAATGAAAAAATCAAACTTTTTAAATGCAAAGCACAATTCAAACAAGACTGAAAACTGAATTTAAACAAAGTTCTTAATACTTTTCTTTTAATTTCCGGAGCTTGTTTTTGCTTATTCCAAAGTTCGAACTAAAAAATATCCTAACACCAGGAAATAACATTGTGGACAAGGCCGTTTGAAGATGGGATGGTGTATGGTATTTAATCTTACTTAAACCTTAATTATATTCTGAACAACTTTGAATATTTAAAAAGTCCTTTACAAATTTTCATTTAATCAAAATTAAAAAAAAAACAAATTTAATTGTGTGTTTCTTGTTCTTCTAAATGTTCAAATCCACATTTTAAAAGGTTTTGATAAATTACACTCGACCTCAAATTAACAAAGAACTTCAGTGCTTATTTTCATTTAATTGGATGCTCTGAATCCTAATAAACGGTTTTTTTCTATCAGCTTTTGTAATTTTCAATAACTTTTAAATATATGTAACAACATTTAAGAAAATACGGAGCTTTTTTGACAAAACTTAAAAAAAAACAAAAAATAAAATTTGAAAATTTTTTTTTTATTTAATTATCTTTTATTCTCAGAACTCAAGCTGGATAAGTTTTAAATTGGTATAATTTTCTTCCCTATTCTGTTGAATAAGAGAATTCCAACGATTTTCGAAAGAAATTTCCAATAAAATTGAATTTTTGATACTTTTGGAAGCAAAAATTAAATACATTTTATTTAAAACTTTCTTGAGAAATGTCAGCTATACTTGTCATGATAATTTTTCAATTTTTTAATTTTTAAATTTTTTAGGTCATTCATCATCATTATGATAAAAATATATTTCCATAATTATATAAAGTATAATAAATAAGTTCAGATTTGTTAGTTTCACTCAACACTTATCCATTTTTAAACCTATAAACTCAATATCACCAAAACTAGAGGTGGTAGACAAAATCTGTGTCAAGATTTTAGTTCAGGAAATTTTAGGGAAATTCAAAATCTACCAAAATAACATAATAACCAAAATGATATTTACTTGAGTTAGCAATAAAATTCTGTGAATACTTTTTTTTCTTCTAAGCCAGAGGTCATAAGATCGAGTCTCGATCACTGCATAAATGGTACAACAATTTCTTCGGGCTGGTGGTGAAAGCATTAGTAAGATGCTAGCTTAAGGTTGCCAGAGTTGTTTTAACACTTACCCGGGCTGGACAAATCCATACTATTCTATCTAAGACCTAGCCTAATCCGGGCATTTCATTTCAAAATATTGACCGAAATTCGGGCAAATTTGGTCAAAATCCAAGAATAACTCAACTCAATTTATGAAAAAAACTTAATAATTTTTTTTTCATCAGCAGTTTTAAATCGTGTTTGGGCTTTCAAAAAACCATTCATAATTATTTTGATAAAACTTGCCTCAAAACTTCGTTTTGGATGCAAAAAAAAAAAAATAAAAAACAATTTTTATTTGCAAATAAAGTGAATAATTCCGAGTAAGATCCGGGCATTTTCAATGAAATCTAGGCAACCAGACCGAGTCGGAATTTTGTCAGATTTTGTGTTGAATAACCGGGAAAACCCGGATAAAACCGGGCAATCTGACAACCTCATGCAAGCCATCATATTCTTGAAACATGAACGCTCTAAGAAGATCACTCCTAAAAAAACATGAAGTTCCGCTGAGATCTTAAAAGTGTGTTTTCAATTTTGAAAGTTTTAATAGAAAATTTTTTTTTTAATTTTTTTTTCCAATTAACATATTTTGTTTGATGTTTAAATAAATTCTCCGAAATTTGTTTTGTTGTAATTTTCAAGTAAATTGACCAATATCAAAGTAGAACAATTTTATTTTTTAAATAATTTATAACAAGGTTATCTTTGGTTTTCAATTCAGAATTTTTGTTTGCTGGAAACTATTTAATTTAAATAAGAAAATTACTACCGTTTGTTCTTTTCAGGACCCAATATTTCAATTTGCAGCGAAAAAGTATTCAGAGCATGAAATTTTAAACTATATAATTTGTATTTGAAGGTTTAACAACGTTTTACTTATTTTCATTATTTAATATCACCTCCTTCGAATCGATTATGATTTTTAGTTAAGCTTTGAAAAGTTTCAAAAACGATCACAAATAGTAAGTTTGAAGCAAATTTTCAATGCTTTTGAATTTCTTTGTTATTTACAATTTTTACAACAAAAATTAAATTACATATTTAGTTTTGAATTTCTTTTAATGTGCATTAATTGTGCATTTTTGGTATTGTTACTATTTCTTTCTTAATTGGAATTTTAAACAACCGGGGGATCAAAAAAAAAATTTTTTTTTAAGTTTTTTTTTAACCTTTTTAATAGTTTATTCAAAGATGAAATCATACCAATCACTGTTAAAACACTCAATTAGATGATCTAATAGTATCCTGATGACTTAGTAATTTTTGTAGGGCATCAAAATGTTCAGAACGGTTAATCTACATTAAAAAAACAATCTTTTGCATACGTTTGTTTAAAATAATCTGAAGTAAATAGCATAAATGTTGTTTTATTATCATGCTTTTCTTGCAAATTTGGTAATAAATATTTGAGCTATGTTGTGTTTGGACTTTTATAAAAAAAATATTCGGGATTAAGAAGTAAGTCTAATTACTTCTGACATTTTAGTTCACATCTATATAATCTAACTGAATATCAAAACAAAATATTTTTGTTGAAAATCTTTCATATTTTTTTCATTATTTGCGAAGGTTTTCACATTTTTTACTGTTAATTGAATGTTTAATTCTGAGAGAAGGCTAGGGAAGGATAGTAAAGTGTCATTGTATAAAACCAAAACATTTTAAACCTTTTGTTCCTGTTGGATTGAATAAGTTAGCGTTTTAATAGTCATTCGTGTATGGAAAGATGTATTCACAGTATTCACAGTATTCACAGATTTTTGAGTGAAAATTATAAATTGTTCATTTTTGTCAAAAGTATACGAACTGAAGCTCATGTCATTTATTAAAAAGTAACTTTATTTTCAACCCATTAAAGTGGTTGATTTGTTCTTATACAATTATTAGAAAACATTTTCTAAATTTACTTCTAGTTGATTAATCGTTTTTTTTTTGCAAATTTAAAATTTTGTTTTTAAAAGTACCGCATTTATTCAAATTACCGAAAACATTTTTTTTCTAAATATCTCAGAGCTGTCATTAAAAATGCTGTTTTTTATCTGGTTTTACACTATACGGAACACTGCAAACATTTATCTTTGGATTTCTGCTTATTGGCTCTCCCCTGGAATGTCATTTTCTTATTTTCATGAAAAAAATAACAACGTTCCTCAGAGCTAATCGTGTCATGAATTGAATTTTAGCAATGACTTGAAATGATTTAAATATTTTTTTCTTTATTATTTCCTGGATTTTTCTTATATTCAAGATGTTACATTGCTCATAGATTGAAATAAGTAACATAATTTCCAAGTAAATCAAGAGCCTTCTCTTCTCATAATTTAACCATATATGTGCACTTATCTTCAGAAAATCATGATCAAATTTATGAAAACCTTCATTTTACAATGTAAAGTAACAATCCTGAACATTTAAACACTCAACAATCAATATTTCAGTCGTCAGGATACTATATCGGGTCTTGATATTTTGAGCTATGAAAATTTTTAATAGATCACTCTGTTTGCGACATATAAACTCTTTTCTCTCAATTTGTATCATTTGATGTCTTGGGAAAAGTTGAAGCCAGGGAATTTTCCCATTTGATCATGTTATTGACATGTGGAGTTGAAATAACGCTAAAAATAAGCCAAGTTTTTAAACAGTGATTAGTATGATTTTACCTTTAAATAAACCATAAAAATAATTAAAAAAAAACTTCAAAAAAAATTGTTCTGGAATCTCCGATGGATTATTTAAGATTTGGGATCAATTGAAAGGGGAAAGTACCAGCTTTCGAATGGTGCAAGAATTAGCGATGCTAATTTTAGATAAATAAAATTTTTCTATCAGAGACACCATGAAGTTTCTGTGTTTAGGTTTCAACATTTATCACTTATTGATTTTATACTTTAATTCGAGGGATTGCAGTGGATAGGGAATTCTTTCCATTTGGAATGGTAATGATAAAAATTCCACAAATGCATAACAAATTGCAACAATTTGCAACAATTAGCGCATTTTCACTCTCTCTCAGCACCGGTTTCTCTCATTTAAACTTAAACCTTATAATTCTCTCTAACAAATTGCCACAAATTTCCACAAATTCAATCATAGGCTGCAAAATTGTTTGATCATTGACGATAATTTTCCGTTCATCTCAGTCCCCTGCTTTAATTGATAAACAGTCTGAACAAATTTATAGCACAAAATATGTGGCAAAGCAAATCGAACCGAAACCCCTATTGATTGATTCCAATCATCACGTCTCAAAAACTTGTGATTAATTTGACAGAAGATTCGATTTCAAGAAGCCTAAATCTTCTGAAATCGGTTTTGTTTTTAATACTAAGACACCTGTAGTACCCCTCATCAGTGCTTCCAGCTCTTTTAAATCAATCGGACTTTCCATTTTTGAAACGGACAGTTTTGGTTTTTTTGCCTGATTTATTCAATCGTTTCAGTAATATTGGTAATGCTAGCTGACAAGGTCTGCTTGGCAACAATTTTTTAAAATAATATTTGTATTTTTTCGAATATTTAAAATCGAAATTTCTTTGAACAAAATCTACTAACCAAATACACTCGCTTTTCTTGAAATTAGAAATAATTTATGATTTTTTTTTAAAAGAATATCTGGGAAATCTCAGTTTTTTTTTATATTCTGTAATATAGAAGAATATATTTTATGTTTATTCCAATATTTTTTGTATTTCACAAAAAGCGAACCTTTTCAATTTCAAGTATTCCCAGTATGGATCTGAGTTAATGAATTAAATTTATTAAGCATTCTTGATCTTAAGAGCATAGAAATAAATGTCTTTTTAGTGTGAATTCAACAATTGATCTTCAACATTTGCCAATGCTTTTTTTAAAAGAAAATTCTGATTTTTAACTTTTTCAAAATTTGTAATTTCAAGAGTGTTCTTTACTGTTTCCATTCATTTTTTCATTTCTTTTATTGAACACATAGGAAATGGCTTTATTGTTGGTTCATTTCTGCCCATTAAAAAAATGAGGGGTGGGTGAAATAGGGAAGAGTCATCTCATTATTAATCCTGACTTGTATAACAAACTTTGTTAAGTCACTAAAAAAATGTTTTAGAAGATTGATTGTTAGAACATCGATAAAATCATCTTATTATGTCATACCGAGTCTTTATGTCAAAATCAAATTAATTGCAAGTTTGATGCAACTTTTTTCAAAATTTATGGACATTGTAATAATTAACGGGATTTTAATATGGGAGCCAAAGCTAAACCTTTTTTGAGAATTCAATTGATGATGAAAATGATAAGATAATTTAAAAACTTTCATGTGCAACGGTCTCTAGAAAATTATTCGAATTTTGACATATTTTTGTTCATTTTGTCTGCGAGTCCTAATACTCAAATGTGCCCCAAATATAACCAAAATAGTTAAATATATTTTCAAGTTCTGTTACATTTTTTATGGATTTTGCAAGGGTCCCCCTCCCTTTAAAAAATGGCAAGGGGATTTCGAATATAGAATGATTTGTATATGTTTAAATATGTTTAATAAGACAATGAATTATATTATGGTGAAACATTTGCTTTGTAGAAAATTTAATGGAAATTTCTTAAAAAATTGGATGTTAAGTGCAATATTGAGGTGCATTTTGTATTAGAGCCCCCTCCCTTCTTGTGATTTGGAGCAGTTTGATAGTATTACAGAAACCATCTCCAACCCCGAAAATTCTCACATACCAAATATCACATTGATCGTTTCGGTAGTTTTCGAGTCTATAGGGAACAGAAGGACAGACAGACAGAAAGAAATTCATTTGTAAATATAAAGATTGGAAATTCCTACAACTCCAAAATTTCAAATAATATCTGATCCCCAATTATGATTTTCCGTTCTGTTTAGAATTTTTTACTCAAAACTTTTGAAATAAATTATAAATAAAACTGAAATCTGAATCCGAATGTGAATCTTAGAGAAAAAACACACACATACATATACTACAATAAATTTCAAAACCCTAAAACCTATCGAAATAACTATATGTGCATTTCTTACTTATTGAGACAATTGGAATGTTTCAGAAACATCTAATCATCTATCGTCGTAATCAAGATCGATGATACATTTAAAACAAATAATAATGGATAATTTTTTATCAGCTATCATGTCTTTATTTGAGACGGTTTAAAGTTTAGTTATAAATACCAATTGTACCTATTCTGATTAGTTTTCTAGTAGCTCATTAGAGTTGTAAGTTGATGTGAAAACTTTCATTTCATTTTGAAGAGTTAAACAGATTGTCTATGAAACTAGGACTTTGAGATAGTTCCGTTGATGCTTTCATTGGAATTTCAATTTAACTTGAAATAATGAACAATTTTGATTTTATATTAGAACTCTTCAAGTTTGTCATTCAACTATTCTTAAAAAGATTCATACAGCTCAATTAGGGCTCTTAAAGAACTTTAAATAAAATAGTATAGTAAACTGAGTCGGTTTGAGGTCATTTCTAAATTTCTCAAACCCTGGGGTCTTAAAAGCTTCGTTTTGGTTCAAAACTCATCCATGACTTTTTTGCAGAATTTTTAAGCAACGTTTACATGAGTAAATTTGAACTTTTTGGTTTGTATAGGAAAAATAAATATTTTGTACTGAAAAATCTTCATAATTTTTGTTTCTTCTGTAGAACAGAGCCTGCTTAAAGTGGCTAAAGCTCTAAAATAAATCTAAAATCTAAAATTCGGTGCTAGAGTCTTGTTATTGTTTTGGCAAATCGCCACAAGCTCTTATCAACACCTTTTTATATCGAAACAAATAGAACTGAATCGCTACAAGGTACACGGCAATTTGTAACCTATATCAATAAGTGATTTTGCTTAGAAAAGATCATCTATAATTATTGTCTATCGTCGTTTGCTTTTATTCCGCACAGCAACTGTCCATTATGCCAATTACCTATATGCAATAAAGCCGCTCCTTTGAGAGTCTTTATAGCATCAGCTCAAGTGCATTGATTCAGTTTTCTTCGCCGGAAGCTTTCCGACGATTGCTGGACTATTCTCGAACAGCAGCTGAATTGCATAACGATAATCTTCCTAACGAGCATTTTCTCTATTCACTATTCTTTTTTTATTCTACCTCTTATCTCTTGCTTGATTTTTATTCCCTTAGCGCCGAGGACGGAGCTCCGGAGGAAAACTCCAAATGGAACAATTTCGTCGACTCGATCCGGTCCAAGCTGACGGTGAAGCAGGTGGTCGATGGCGTACGTGCCGGGGGATCTCTATCGTTCGATTATCTGCTGCTTATCGTTACGGCCGAGTAAGTTTCCGATTCGGTGCTCCGGTGATTCCAATTTTCGATGTAGCCCTCAACCAACACCGAATTAATGTGCCCGGCCTCTGAACCCCTTTTAATTATTCATACTATCGCCGGCGTCCGTCGGGTTGATCAGGGGTTGGTAACTTTACTGGTTTGAAGAGTCAAAAATAACATTTTTGAAAATTCCAATATCGAGATCAGATGGGTGGATTGCAAAAAATATGTCCGTCTAGTCCTTAAGCCATCAACGTAATATTCTTCAAATGTACTTTTTCTCAAAAGTAATTAATAGTAAAACTAAAATATCTTCATTTAGTGTTGAAAACAGTTCTATTTTGAGATTAATAAGCACTTTACTCATCAATATACTGGATATTAAGATATACTGAACATACTACATCAAAAATTATGCCAAAAAATTGTCTGTTTCAAGTGTCTTAAGTAATGTTTCAATTCTCCTCAGCATGGTTGATCGGCTCCTCTCAAAACACAAAGAGACGGAAAAACAACACTGTTGTCAGTTCGGTTTTCGAGTGTAATCCTCCTTCGCTGATCTTGCTCCACTTTTGATCGGAGTTAATACGAGCTGTAAGAGCTCTCGCGTCTGAGTGGGAAAAAGATAATTCTCGTCAAGAGCGCTCTAGTCTAAATGGAGAAAAAAATATTTATCCTCCTACCACACAACGTACAAAAAAAACATTGATCGACAAAAATTCTGCACCGAAATATGCATCAACAACATAAAAGGTCATAAGTATAAAATGTAAGAAAAAAATCTGTTTTTATTATTTGTTTGATTCCATTTCTGTTCTGTCAATTTTTCAATATTCTAAATTAATTTTTTACTTAAAAGGTTTTTAAATCCAGAAGCTACTTTCAAATTGCTTCTAATTTTTTATAATCGACTACTTTCACATGAATCTGAATACTGTCTTTTTCTTTATGAAATGTTCAATCGATATGGATTCTTTTTCCTATTTCAAAAAGCTTTTTGTTATCATTTCTTTTTAAATGCTGGAACCTGAACTTATCTAAACTAAACCTTAAAATCTGTCTTCTGTGCGGACAGAATCTGTTCCAAAAAATAATAAAAATCTGTTCTTTTTAAGATATATCTGTACTTGTTTCTACTATTTTGGTACTGCTATTTTGGTACTGCTATTTTGGTACTGCTATTTTGGTACTGGTGTTTTGGTACTGCTATTTTGGTACTGCTGTTTTGGTATTTTTTCTTTCAAAAATAACTGTCAAAGGTGGCGTTCGGAGCAGAGGTCATAATTAGAAATCCGATTTTTTCAGGACTCCAGAAGATTGGTGGAAATAAAATGCAGCTCTTCTTAGATTGCATAAATGAAGGCACCATAACGATGCAACAGATGTCTTAACTTATGCAACAGAAAGCGAAAAACACCGTTTACATATGATTTGAACCGAAGACTACAGATTTGTTACAGATTCGTTTTTCAGTTCTCATCATTTAACTAAACATTCAATTTATATTTGACATATACTTTTTTTTTTTATTTTGAAAATCAGGGTAATTCAGGACATTTTAAATGCTCATTTTGAGAAATCAGAGCTAATCGAGAGTTTTTGAAAAATCAGAACGGCCTCTCGAAAATTGGGACAAGTCCTAGAAAATTAGTACACTTTGCACACTCTTCACTGGACAAGCCGATTTGAGGAGTTTTGCCATTCATGATACTCGCAGATCACAGCCAAAATTTCTGGGATTGTTACTCACACAGTTTCTAGATTATTTCAACAATTTTCTGATAAACTTTTATCAGAATTTATCGCAAATAATGTTGTAAATTAGTAGTAATTTCATTCTTGCCTTATTAAGAAATAGAAATTGTTCCAACAGAACTGGTATTTAAACACCAGTGCGAATATAATTCTTACTTTATTTGTATATCCAATTTATTTTTTAGTAGATATATTAAGTAGGTCATTTCTAAAACTCTGTTCTTTATATTTTGATCTCTGTTGAAATATTTTTTATTATAAAACAAACCACGAATGAAGTTTTTGTCAATTTTCAACAGTCTTTTTTGATATATTTTGATATTGTGAAAGAAAAAACCAACAAAACATTGATTAAGATGTTTTCCATACAAACATCCATCCAAAAAAGAATGAAATCGTCTGTTGGGCGAAAATGAACCTCATGTCCCCCGGCACGATTTTAAATCACGGTATCGATTTTTTTACGAAATATGGCTAGGTACTAAATCATAATTTTTTACATCTTTGAAGTAAATTTCAAAATCTTTCAATTAAAACTATCAAAGATAAAGCAAATTTAGTAAAGTAGCTGTATCTTTGTTTCCAGACATTGTAAAATTTTTAAATTTAGTAGAGTGTTAGTTGGATACTAAATTGTATGAAAATTTCATGAAAAAATATTAACCGAGAAATGGCAGCATGTCAAAGTTGCAATTTAGGTTGTGCAGCTGAAACACACTTGCATCGTTTGAAAACCCTACGAAATAAAGCTTTTGAAAATGTAGAAATTCAACCAATCATTTTTTTCCTCAATATTACTTTATAATCTCAATCTACCTGTACTGGAAATGTTGAACAAATTTAATTTTTTTTTATACAAATTCCAAAAAATTAGCTTCAATCAAACCTTAATCTAACTTAATAATATTTATAAAATCCACTACAGAAACACAAGAAGTGCTGGTAACATTAAACCTTAATGCACAGGTCCTTAATGTGTGAAGACACTTTAAATTTTATTGAACGGACAATTTTTTTGGTATAATTTTTGGACTCAATGTAGCATATTCAACAAATCTTAAGATCCAAAATATTTATAAGTAAAGTTGCTTATGGATGACCCATTCTGAACGCCCCGAAACTGTAGAACCAATTTTTATTTTTCATTATTCAGAAATAATTTACACAGCATTAGAAAAGTTTTTTTTCTTGAGCTTCATTTTTTATTTCATTGATTTTCAGTTCAGTTTATTTTTTGGAATTCAGTATTGCCGTTAAAATTTGAAAATTTTCGTATGAAAATAAATTGATTTTAACAACTATTCTTTGTTTAAAACATAACTTTTTCAAAAATTTTGCTATGTCAAAAAAAAATTCAAAATGGTTATGAATAAAACATGTTTTAATAATAATATTAGATAAAGAATAATCACTGCAAGTTTACGCTCTAGAATCGGTGGTAAAGGTATCTTTTTGTAAGCATTATTGCGTTACGAAAATTGTACCGTTTTTCAGTTCATAATTCCTTAAAGCGTCACATGTTGTCGAAAATGGGGGGTCTCTTCAAACTTTTTGAGAGGAAATCAATGCATTTTTTCAAATTAAATATCGGTTTAGAATGTTGTGAGTTTCACCCAGGTAATGAATGCGTTGTGACGTCACGGAAATCGACTCATTTTTTCGGAAACATACAAGACTTTTCATTTCAACCAACACAAGTTTAATATAACAATGCGCTTCAATAAACGATATCAATTCTTAAATTTTTAACAAAACTCAGTAACTTATTTTTTGCAAAACGCGGTTATTTTAAAACGACTCTTAAAAGTAAATGAAACAGCGCTTGCTAAAAACTTAATTCGAGAATAAACAAACTACCATTTACATAAAATCCTCATAGTTTTTTTAAAGAATATTTGTGAATATTCAAGCAGTTAGTTGTATGTAATTTGAAAAAAATCTTGCAAAAAAATCAAGTTCTATATCTATCTTAGAAAAAAAACCCACTATTAGCTTCCCAAATAACATTGAAAGTTTTATACCGGCTATTAGATAAAGTTTTGGTTTTATAAGGAGCTTAAAGAGTCTAATCAAATTATCGGTGTTACTTGGGTTCTATCACCTGCTGGCATTATGTTCAAACTAAATAAGTATCCATGGGATAAATGCAATGAGATTCAAAAATTCTTTCAACAAAATAAATTTAAAAAACCAAGATTTACATAAAAAAATTCATAAGACTTTAATGGAAAATAAATTTTAAAGTTATCCTAAAAAAAACTGCCCTTTATTGAAAATTCCACATCAACAAATGTGACTAGAAGATCCAAATCGAATTCTATATTCAAATAAAACCTAACAAAAGATACATTTAACTAAATTAAAAGTAAAAAAAAAAATTAAAATCTGTTCTAAGTACGAAGTACAATATGTAAAAGTTCCCATGCAAAATTTGGGCCAGATTATACTACGGAAAAGGGTCGCTCAGCAAACCTGAAGTTTGTATAGAAGCCTATTTTAGAAGGTATAACGTGGATTTTGTTCGGGATGAACGAGAAAAAAACAGTTTTTCACCAATAATTTTGAACTTTATCAACCGATTTTTCTTTTATTTTGAGTGTTTTTAAGCTTTAGTTTTGACAATATTTCATCTGAAGAACGCATTTCGATTAGAGGTTTCACGAAACAGTTAAAAAGCTGAAAAACGGGTATCTTAGCAGAGATTAACAATCAATGATGTATATTTCTTGATTGACCCTATAGAAACTAATTTTTGAAACTCAATAGCATTTTTTACAATGACCCTGATCGAAAGGGACCTAAGGATTAATTATTTTTCATAATTAAAGCTTTGTGAATAACATCAATGAAAATAAATCAGCCAATAATGACTTAAGAAATTGGTGCAATACTGGATTTTCATGTTCCTTCAAAACAAAACTTCTCATAACTTCATACAAATTTAAGGTTGTACGATCCTCCAAACTAGATCTAGGATCAATTTTAGCTTACAATTGATAAGATTTTATAAGTCGGCTGATGTAGGAACTTTAGAGTCCATATACTAACTTTTAATAGATCGAAGGCTTTTGAAATTATCATTTATTTTTCCTTTCTTGTGCAATTTAATATTAAAAAGATTCAAAAACTCACTTCAACGCTTTGACGAATATATTTTCCCTAGTAGGTATAAGTTATTTCCAAATAATATACACCTGGTCGCACAAATTAATTTCGAATAAATTTTATGTGCCTAGTGTTGCAAACTTTATCTGCATATATGAGCCTCTCAGATTCAATGCACTTCATTTTTTGGGAGTAAATGGATTTATTTCATTACAAAATCACATAATTTGTTCAATTTCTAAACATTTTTAGTAAATTAATTTTACTTTAATTATACTTGTACTTTGATTTATTTCATGTAGCTGACCTTAAAATTTCGTGACGATAGCACGCTTTGCTAAACCATGTTAAAAAAATGGCACATTGTGACGTCACGAAACTCAATTTAAATCAAAGTTTGAAACAAACAGCGATTATTTGGTTGAAATTACCACCTTTCTGAAGTTTTCATAAAATTTGAACGAATAGAAGAGCAGAAAAAATGGTTTTATAAAAAAATAGAAAAGAAGAAAAAGTGGCGCGTTGTGACGTCACGATTTCTTTTGCTTATATTTCGATAACTATTCGTTAAATAAAAACACATTTGCTTTCAAATTGCAGCGATTTGAATTCAGAACTTAAAAGAACAATTTTTTTAAATGTGCAATATGAACTGTGAAATTTACATATAATATACCATAACATTGTTTTGCAAACGTTGTGACACCTCGATGAAATGGATCAGATCAGAAAAGAGAACAGTTTTTCACACCAAATGAAGATGACCCATTCCAGCGTGACGTCACAACGTTTGCAAAACAATTTTTTGGTATATTATATATAAGTTTTACAGGTCATATCGCACACTGTTAAAAATTGTACATTATAAGGTCAAAATTTAATTCTCTGCAATTTGAAACCAAAAGTATTTGTATAGAATAAATAGTAAACAAAATATAAGCAAAAGGAATCGTGACGTCACAACGCGCCTCTTTTTCCACTTTTCAGTTTTTTTTACAACGCCGCATTTTTCTGCTCTTCTATTTGATCAAATTTTATGAAAATTTCAGGAAAGTATCGATTCATTACAACCAACAAATCGATGTGTTTGATTTTTTCAAATTTTGATTTCAATTTATTTTAGGGCGATTCAGTTTCGTGACGTCACAACGCACCATTTTTTTTAAGCAGGGTTTTGCAAAGCGTTGTGACGTCACGAAATTTTATGGTTAGCTACATGAAATAAATCAAAGTATAATCTTAAAATTAATGCTTAATTTACTAAAAATGCTCAAAAACTCAATAAATAATGTGATTTGGTGATGAAATCGATCCATTTATTCCCAAAAATCAAAAGGAATTAAATCTCAAAGGCCTATATAAGCAGATAAGGTTTGCAACACTGCTCACATCAATTTTATTCGATGTTTTTTTGTGCGATCATGTGAATATTATTTAGGGCAGAACTAAAACTAGGAAATATTTATTCGCAAAAGCGTTGAAATGTGTTTCTGAATCTTTTTAATCTTTAATTGCAAAGGAAAGGAAAAATAAATGATAATTTCAAAGCCTTCGATCTTTTCAAAGATAGTTAATCGACACTGGAGTGCCTAAATCAGCCATCTAATAAAAATCTTATAAGTTGCAAGCTTAAATAGATTCTAGGCCTAACACAAAGTCCAGTGCCAAATTTGGGGATTGGCCTACGGAAATAGAGGGCACAATGAGCCTAAATTTTGTATGGAATTATGAGAAATTGGGTTTGGAAGGACATTAAAACCAAGTTATGCACCAATTTCTGAAGTCCCTATCGGCTGATTTGTTTTAATTATATTCATTCACAAAACCTTCATTATGACAAATAGTTTATCTCAAGATCCCATTTCGACAATGGTTTAGTTTAAAAGGTTTTTGAGTTTCAAAAATTAGCTTCTGATGGGTCAAATACAAAAAAAATACCTGAATGATCGTTAATCGACGCTTATTTTGAACGTTATAGCTGTTTTATGATAACTCTAATCGAAACGCGTTCCTCAGATGAAATATTGTCATAATCAGAGCTTTAAAATATTCAAATTTAAAGAAAAATTGGTTGATAAAGACCTAAATTATTGACGGAAAACGGTTTTTTTATCATGCCGAACAAAATCTACATAATTCCATACAAACTTCAGGTGCGTTGGGCAACCTCTTTCCTTAGAATAATCTGATCCAAATTTTGCATGAGACCCTGTTCTAGTACATATCTGAATTTATTTAATTTTGTAATTCAGTTCAAAGTCTTTTTTGTGAGATTTTATGTGATCACGGGGTTCGATTTGGATTTTCTAGTGACATTCTTTGAAGTGGAAATTTCAATAAGGGCATTTTTTTATTAAAATAATGTAATTAATTTTATTAATTAATTTTCTATGAAAATCTTATGAATTTTTTAATAAGAAAATTAATCTATTAAGTTTACCATGTTCAAAGATTTTTTGAATCTCATTACAGTTATTTCATGGAACTTATTTTGTTTGAACATAATGCCAGAAAGAAATAGAAGCTACTAGCGGCGTTTTTCATTCTAACATAGATATATGAAGAACTTGATCTTTTGCAAGATTTTTATTCAAATCACAGATAACTACCTGCTTTATGATTCACAAATATTCTTTTACAAAATCGATGAGGATTTCATTTGTTTGATAGTTTGTTTACTCTTGAATCAAGCGTTTTAAAGCGCTGTTTTATATGTTTTATTAGAAATGATTAAAAACAACTGAGTTAATGCAAAAAAAAACTAGTTTCTTTAAAAACTTGATAATAGAATTCATTTATTGAAGCACATTGTTGTGTTGAACTTGTATCGAAGAAATACTATCATAGTGTTGAAGTAAAAAGTCTTGAACGTTTTCGAAAAATAGTAAATAAATTTTACTGACGTCACAACGCATTCTTTACCCGGGTGCAACTCACAACCTGCTAAACCGATTTTCAATCTTAAAATTGCATTAAATTCCACTCAAAAAGTTTGAAGAGACCTCCAATTTTCGGCAATATGTGAAATTTCAGTAAATCACAAATTTAAAAACAGTAGAATTTTCGGGACGTCACAACGCTTAAAAATAGATACCTTTATCAACGATTCTGAAGCGTAAACTTGCAGTGACTGTTATTTATCTTATATCATGCTTAAAAGATGGCTTTTTTACCATCATTTTGCAATTATTGTTTTTGACATAGCTAGATTTTTGACAAAGTTATGTTATAAATGAAAGATATTTGCAAAAATGAATTTAATTTCATACAAAAATTTTTAAATTTCAACTTTAACATACGCAATTATAAAAAAAGGTAGCTTAAAATCTTTTGATGGAAAATGACAGTCAAGAAATAACCTTTCTAACGCTATGTAATTTATTTTTGGATAATGAAAAATAAAAGTCGGTTCTCCAGTTGAGGGGTGCTTGGAATGGGTCAGATATTTAAGCTCCACTATTGACAGAAAAAATACATTAAAATAATATTTCGGTGCCGATATAAGTGTTGTACGGACATTTTTTCAAATAACTGTGTGTATGTACAATACCGTTTTTAATTTTATAAAAAAAAAGCACGCCCACTATCACTTCGACTTTGATCCTCCATAACTTTTTACTTTGATGATATTTTTTATTGAATTTGTTTTGCATAAGTTAAATCAACTGAATTTGAGCTCTTCAAAGTTTGTGATGCCAGCGGTAACGTAATGCTACGAGAATCGGACTTTTTGAATTGTTTTTTTTATTGCGATTTGCAATTTCTCAGAAACAAAAAATCGCCTATTGTTGAAATTTTGCAGAAAGATTGCTAAAATGTGAAAAATAAATCTTGCTTGCTTGGACATTTCGAAAAGTTCTATCAAATGAATCAAAAGTTACACGAAGTACAATGTTTATAGTACATTAAAATGAGATATGTATGAAATTTCTGACGAATGATTCCATATGGAAATTATATTATATGCTCAACAACCAATACATCTTTTCATATCCAAATCCTTAAAAGAAATCGTGAATCTGATTTTCGTTAGATTTCGTTAGATTTCGTTCTTGCTTGACATGTATCTACTGTTCGATTTTTGGATTGAAAAGATATCGTCCTAACAAACCGCCTAAAATTAAAAAAAAACGTGTATATTAGTCTAACCTTAAAATATTGTATCTCGGAAAACTTATTATTCCTTCAAAGGATTTCCAAAAACTTCATACAAACAGTTTTTTTTTTTCATTTTAACAATCACTCTGCAAAATTTTGATAATTAAAGTTGAATGGTAAAAGTGCATTAAGCCCGAATATTGTAAAATTACTGTATCTCTAGTCAGACATATTTTCGAAATCTGAAAATTAGTTAAATACATAAAATTGTTCACTGAGGAAATTTTAACGAAAAATATCATCAGAGTGAAAAGTTTTGGACGGTAAAAGTGGAAGTGATAGTGCGCGTGCTTTCCATTTCTTAAAAATAAAATATAAACGGTACTGTATTGGATGAGGGTTAACAGGTTGCCGATCCCTGATTAAGCATAGGTATATTCTTATCGGCCATTAAACCGAGAGATGCTTCCGAAAAGGACCGGGGTGGCATGAATTAATCGAACGCTAATCACCATTTCAAAATGTCTCCCGTTTATGCCCTCGTCAACTGATATCGATCTGAAGTAGATTAAATTGTTTCTGTTTGAAGAATGATAAATTATTAATTTGAATGGGGTCGAGATCCCACTAAGATTCCGGATAAGAAAACAAAGGAGCATCCCTCGGTTCGAATCGCTTGCTTGCAGTTCACCTTTATTGGCATTAATTGATTTTCACCATTTTGGTTCCTTTTACCACCTTCCTCAAAAACCGAACCGAACCAAACCGTACGACGTGATTATTGTGTTTGTGTGCGGCCTCATCCCCGAAACTGACCGGCAAAATCTCGGAAAACATCAATCGGATCGAAAGTTCCCTGGCGGCTCTCGGTTTGGTGGAGAACAACGCACCGAACATTGTGGCGGCCATGTTAGTATCGCCATTGATGGGACCGGTCATGTCCATCACATTTGGGGCCATCATCGCAGACCGGGAGCTTGTGGTGAGTACTCGCATCATGATGAATGATGGTGAAGATGATGATGATGACGGTGGTGGTGATGAATAAGTGAATAATTTTCGCTCTTCCGAATCATGGAAAGCTCTTTTGCTTATAAGTACATTGAATTAGGGTACCATTTACATCAGCGCCAATAAGAATAGGTACATTTAGTTATTTAATCGAAAACTAAGATATTATGTGATAACTAAGATGTGTGACTTCCATGAAAATTATAAATTTTTTGATAGAATATTCTTAAACTATTGTCAAATGTTAAGAGACAAGGTAATCTAAGTTTGATTATTTGAAAGGATAGTAATATTTCATGTAAACCCACACGAAAAGAAATTTCTCATAGTCGTGTGGATTTTGTTGAATTTTTTTTTTGTTTCATTCTTGCGCTTTTAATTTAGGTATGAAGTGCTAAGGGAAACATTTATCTTTTGTGCACTGGTCATTGCGATTCTTGTTCCTTCATTAAACAAGATATTTATGAGGGGTAAATGCCATCAAATTGCGCATAATTTTCTCTAACTAAAACTAATTTTCTCCAATATTCCAAGAAACAGTAAAGCTTAGTTCTTTTAGAAATGGGACAGTTTCGACTGCGTGTATCTCAAAAACCATTCGTTTGATCGAAAAACTTTCTATGAAGGAAATGAAGGTAATTTTATGATAATTCATGAAAAAAATTGAAAAAAATTAATTATCGTATTTTGTAAGAAAAATGTCTACTTTATTCTTGGTATCTCCCATCGGCCGGCGTACACCTTTTTCAGTCAAGATATAGATAAGTTTTTTCAACTTTTACTTCGTCAAATCTGTATTCTAGCTGGTTTCATCGCCTTCCTTCTATTTCTAGTACTTTTCGGTCCAATACCTCTCTTTTTAAAAGAAACTTAGTGCAATTTAATGGTTAAAGCTGTTAAAAAATAATAATACTTGATAATTTTGGAACAACTTAAACGCGTTTTAAATGGAATTTCTGCTGGTAAAACCATACAATAACGAAGTAAAACCATCATGAGATTAAAATTAAAGTATAATCGGTTAGTATCGTCGTTGGTTGCGAAGGTTACATACCAAATTACTCTTTTTTGGCTTTTTAAAACAGCAAAAATCTATTTTTTTTTTGAAAATTGTTTTTTTACATAGGAGCGGATCTTGGCAAATCATCATATTTCATACAAAACAACCAGCAAGCACATTCAATAATATACTTGGGATCTTACCACAAGCAGATATGTTCTGGGATTCAAACTCTGGAATTTGTTTGAAATAAGGTTTTTCATAAGTTTTGTCGTTCATTAGAAATCATCTGTCTCATTGCCTCGGTACCAGCATTACAACTTATACGAGCTCTGGAACTAGCAAAAACTTGTTGATTGAGGTAAGGTTTGAATGACTTATAATTAGGCAACATATTCAGCTTATCAGAGAAAAAACTGTTGTATATTTCAGTGATATAAACTTAGTTTTTCGTTTATTAAAAATTAAAAATTCTGGTCTGAGACTTGTCTTCTCTGATGATCCTTAACCGCAGTTGCGGATCATGTGCTTCACTACAATGCTTGATTTGAACATTGTGGACAGTTTTGACAGTATTTGTATACTTTTCCACTACTCATACACAGTAATTCTTTTAATAATCAACGATTTTATCAGCAATCAATTTGATAAAGGTGGTTTTTGGAGATAATTTGCAAGATAATTTTTTCCTTATTCTCTTGCATTGTAAATATCTCAAAAATGTCTGAATTTAAAATTATGCCATTCCTGTAACGGCAACAAAGAAATATGAAAGTTTAGTTTTTATTTGGATGATTTAAAACAAAGATATTTTGTTTTCCGTTTAACTATGTATCAAAATAATAGGATCCATATTACCAATTGGTTTGCTATTCTAATTTTTTTTTGTTTGAACCAATTATATTCGTTTATTATTTCAATGTTATTTAAGGTTTAAAATAAAAAACAATTGAATTGGTTGCCTGATATTGACTCACATTCCATCGTTACGTGATGGATTAACACTGTTATAATTCTAGAAGTCAATAAATCTAATGGAAATGAAAAAGAATAGTAGCAAAAGGTCGGAAGTTGATTTTCTTTCTAAATGAATAAAATTTGGTTACCAAAAAAAATTTAAGTTGTTTGTGTTGTAATTTGAACCTTTATTCTGAAACGTTCTTTAGAGCCTCCAGGTAGGTACACTTTCAAAAGTGCTATTTTGTCATTCCGACTTGCAAAATTATAAATTTTCCGTATCTGTTATTAACTTTATCCTTATATTGACTGGCACTTGAAAAATAACATATTGACAATTCAAAAGTTAAAATTAATACTTACTAACTACTGCTTACTTGCTTACTGCTTAATTGAAAAATAAACTAAATAATGTTCGATTTGTAAAAAAACAACCACGTATTGAGTAAAACCAGCTTTCAGAGATTATTTCCCTTAATCATTTATACAAAAATTCCAATTATGTGACGTGAATTTATTCATTCGCGTTGTTGTAACGCAGCTAGATTTCAATCGATTTCTATCAAATTTGGTGTTTCAGAATGGTCTTATCATTTTAAAAGAAGATCTTATTATTTTGTTATAAAATGTCAAAATATTCTCGTAAAATTTAAAGTTTTCTTTTCGGTGACGTAAATTGACTTATTTGCGACTGTTTTTGTTCGCTTTTTCAACAAACCCTTCGGATAAGAACAATTTTTTTAAAAAAAGTTAAGTAGTATTTGTTGGTTTCAAAACGTATGTAGAATTTTAAAATCAAATCAATTCATATATTTTTTAAAAATATTTTGCTATTGTCAATATTTACACTTCTAAAATACACTAAGTGTTTTATGATCTCAGCTCAATACCTCAAGTTCTTCTTCTTCTTCTTCTTCTTCTTCTTCTTCTTCTTCTTCTTTCTTTGCAGGAACTGCAACAGCTCCTAAAAGGTTGGGCCGGTGACTATGACTATTTGCCCATACCTCAAGTTCATATGATTTTAAAATATAAATAAGTTTTATCGTGATTCAAAAGATACTGGACATTATCATACATTTTGTTTTATGAATGTGTTTTTTAAAGCAATTTACTGTACTGCAATTTGAACCACACATTAATAACTTTCCCGTAATCTTCTAAATTCGAGTTAAAAGAACCAGTCTTTGAGTCAGTCAGTTGAGTTTCTGTAACGCAAAAAAAAAACCATTGATTTTTTAACATGAAAAATATTGAAAATGGCACTTAATTGCAGTTTTCACAGATACACAAAGAATAGAATTGAGAGATTTACTTGTTGTCAGTACACAATTTTTCCATTCAAGATCATATTTTTGTCCATTCCAAACCGCCATAGATTCAATTAAGATCAGAATTCATTGTTTCGTAATTTTTGAGCTTTTTAGATCAAGAGTTATTAGGATTTGCTCTAAAATATTCTGCAAATCATCATTAAATAGATAGCTGAAACCAAGATCTATCTGCTAAACTATTTTTTTTTCGCGTAAAACCCATATCCATACCGCTTGAACAACTTTTCCGAATTGCGTCGAATTGAGCAATTTTGTTCCACTCAAGATCATTTGCTATATGTACATGTACTCTTGATAGTATGATATTCAGACAGATTTTCATTCCAATTTTCAAAAAAAAATATAACTCTAAATTTCTGGTAACCATTTTTTTTTGCAAATAATAGAGGATCTAATGAAGATCATTTCACAACGTTTCAATGTTCTAAAAAAAATATTTTTTTTGTTAAAAATAACATTTCCGAAAGTTGGGCGGAAAATCGCTGTTGCTAGCTACTTTTAACAAAACGGGGCGATATAATAATTTTTTTTGCTATTCCTACAGCTTTGCCGTCTTCGACAAAGTTGTAGCCAGAGAATTTTCCAGTTTGCTCCATATATCGGAATTTTATTTGCATTGCGTGAGGATAAAATATTCAAGAAAAACTAAAACAGTGACATTTGACTGTTGAGAGGAATGTGGCACATTTCTCATTTTTTAAAACCAGTACTGGACGCCTGTGAAAGTAAAACATGGTTGAAGAAATTTGAAAGACTACTTTAAATTTTATTTAAAAATTAATTTTGTCTTTGTTTAGAATTTGATTGATCTGTCTCTTTTTTGGTTTTCACAAGTTTTCTTGATCATTAAAGATGCAAAACATCTCCTGAATTTTTATGCTTCTTGGTTTAGATTTCTTTTCGGTCCAAAAAGCAACATCATCGCATCTTTAATTTGTGAAGGCCGAACAACAATCAAAATCGAAAGATGACCAATAATGCTGAATGAATAAGGGGCTAAATTTTTGAACATTATCAATAAAATTTTAACTACTAAACAAACGAAATTTTGCCTTCATTCAATTCTCTAAGCTTTCACACAATTCCCCTTAATTTTTTTCCTTCCAACTTCACTATTTGATAGGATTTCTAGCCTTTTGTCCTAGACTGGTTTACTCTTGGAAAATGTTCCTATTTTTTAAAAAAACAAAAAATTACCTCAAACCACAACAAAAACTAAATCAAAACTATACATTTTCTAAGGAAAAAGTTAAACTATCACATTAATCAAACTCTTTGCTTCTAAACGCTTTGATTTTACCAGGAAGGGGGTTTGTTTGGGAGCCTTCGAAAAAATATATACTTCAAGATTTTTTATTTTTTTTATTTTAAGGACCTTTTTTGACATTCAGGTCAAGATTTTAAAATGACATTTTTACTTACATTTGAAATTTTCAAAAACAAACCAATTTTTTCCTTATTTGAAACTCAACTCGATTTTTAAACGTAGAAAAAAGTTTTGAGGTATTTTAACTTTAAAATTAGTTATTATTGATTATCTAGAAAAAAATGATGATGATGATCAAAGTTTCCCCGGTGATCAATGCTACCCCGTTTCACGGTACCTAAATATCATTTTAAAAATCTGTAAAAACTCTGTTATTTATTTGATAAAAAAAAATTAGAATTCAGACCAGAAAATATCAATTAGGATTTAGACAAATTTATTAATGTTTTTGAAAAGAAATTTCGATTCAACAAACAAGAAAAACTTGTAACGAGATTGAATTTATTTATAGTTTGTCTGATATTCGAATAATGGTAATTTTTCCACTTTTTGATCTTGTCACTTCAATTTATGGTTGTAAAGACAAATTTGCTTCAAAACTAGACCACTACTTATGTTTGAAACCACTAAAGCCGTTTCATCATTTGAAGATCGGATGGATGATAATCAAGTCGGATCGGATACAAAAAAAAACAAGCCAATTGAATTGATGTGGTGAATGATTAAGTGTCAATATAACCGTCACTTTATTCGGGTGCATCCAAATAATACAATTCTTTCGAAGATCCTCAAAAATCATTAAAATCTTAAATTTTGCTTCATTACTTTTAATGCACATCGATTTTTATAAAACTTATAGTTTTGAAAACCTCGTGATGTAACTCAAATATGTTACTCGAACATTATTCAACTGCAGCAATTCAATTTTACATTATTCAAAGTCTAAGAAAAAAATCCGGAAAAACATGCTTCGGTAAAAAGGCTGTAGATCAGCTATGGAATGCACAAAAAAATTTCACTTAGTGTCCAAGAAAGCTGAAGCTAGAAGCTATACGTTGCACATATGGAAATATTTTTTTTAATTTTTTGATGATCATGACCACAAAAAATGTAAAAAGTGGTTTAAAAACCATACTTTTCAATCAACGAACCGTAAAAACGGTTTAAGTCACACCAGATAAATTTTGAAATGAGGATTAGAAAGTTGACGTTATTTTGCACATTTTTAAATTTTTGATTTTCAAAATACGAAACACAGAATTTTTGACAAATTTTCAAAGGTAACTGTTTTTTTAACTTTTTGTCAATTTGCAATTTTTTAGATTTTCTTGCTCTTAAATTTCACTTTGCACTGGATTTTGAGTTTTTAGATTTCTGGAATACATTTTTATTCACCAGGAAGCCAGTTTCATACCAAGTCTAGTGGTGTTACTACATAAGCGCTGCGATACTTTACATAAATTTTACATCACTTCTTTACATTTCTTGTGGTCATGATCTTAAAAAAAATCAAAAAAAATATCATTATTATCCATATGTGTATCCATATGTCTAACTTCAGCTTATTGGATACTAAATGAAATTTTTTTGAGCATTTCGTAGCTGATCTACAGTCTTTTTCCGAAGCATGTTTTTTCGGTTTTTTTTAGACTTTGAATAACGGAAAATCGAAGATCTATAGGTGAATAATATTTGAGTTGCATCACGAGGTTTCCAAAACTATAAGTTTTGTAAAAAAATGATTGAGAAATAAGAAAGATATATTGGTTTTCACAGGAATGTCAAATTGACACTCCAAGGACTGTAACGGGTAAAAATTTCAGGGACGGATGAGGGTTAAGAAGCTCTAGTTTATTTTTTTCCATTTTTGAAAAGGGTAATCAAAATCTAGTTCACTTTATTTTTCATAGATTAATTATAAGTGCTTTAAAATGCTTTTCGATTTTGGTTTTAGCTTTCATCATGAAATTTAAAAGTAAATGCAATTAAGTGCTCAAAAGTAAATTTTTAACACTGAAAACAGTACTACTTTGACACAGTCGTTTTGACTGCAAATGTACAGTCCACGACCTACTTGATTTGATGATTTCCACATGCGATTATGTGATTAAAATGATGAATTTACATATGAATTAGTATGCAACTCTTGGCAAAACTCGTTTTTTTTTTAGCATTCGACATAAGTTACTAAAAAGCAACAAGTTTTAAAAAAGTAGATTTTTTCTGAAAGAGTTTTTTATTGATTTAACGAAGTTTTCCGAGTTGGATAATTATAAAGCAAACAAATATTCATGTTTTCACCAAATAAAATAATTAAATTCTTATCATTAAAAAAAACTAATCTAATTTACACCATTTTTAGGGTATTTTATTCTTCGCTAATTCCAGACATAAACATTGGCAGATTCCACATTCTAATATCCATTTTTTTGAATAAAGTAATTCATTATCATGAACTAATGAAAGACAACCACAAATGATGTAGTCTTTGTTATAGTTTAAACAGAAATAGTTTTATTGAAGAGATTGTCATTATTTAGGTTCAAGGCAATTGAAACACGATTCCAAACATTCGTTTTTAGTCTGCCAATGTTTCCGTTCTAATTTATCTGCTGTTGATCTAGAATTGAATTTCAATTAAAATTTTTTTGTTTAAAAAAACAATCATTCACTTTCCGCCTGTTGCGCTCGTTGCAGAGTTATCCGTCAAAATGGCGAACATAATGATGATTGATGTACATTTGTTGTTATTTCTTCGTAATTCCCAGAAAGTCGGCTTCATCTCGCTGGGCCTCGGAATGTTCATCTCAATTTTGTTTGGATTCATCTTCGGGCTGATTCTCGGAACAACGGAAATGCCCTGGGGCTTTGGAGATTTTCCCACCGAGGAGATGAAAGGCCGGTAAGTGAAGTTGATGTCTGATTGTGCTTTTTTTTCGTTATTAATTTCATGTTTGCCGGAATTTAATTCTTTAGTTTTAATTGCTGGTGACGTTGATGGGTTGTATATTTAAGAAAAATTTACTGTATTTCATGGCAACATCACTAAAATTTTTTACCAAAAACAGTTCCACGGTTACGTTTAAATTTTGCTTATTTCAACTCCCAACAGCAGTTGTCCTCGAAAGTGAAAATCCCGCAGCATGTAAGCAAACGAACGATTTTCCCCGGATCCGCATAATGTTTAATTTACAAAATAAATGTAGAATGTTTTTGGATGGTGGCGCAAGCCGAGTCGAGGATTTCTACCAAATCAGGCTCCCTACCGATTCTTGGGATGGTCATGGCTTGTTGGAGCAAATGGTTGGCGCAAATGCCAGCCTGGGAGAATCATAATTAAAAGAAAATACGTGGGAATTTGCATACATTATGGATATCGTGAGGGACCCGCGCCTCTTTTCGTCGTTCTTTGTTCAAATTCGGTCAAAGTGTGTTTGAAATGTTTTGCTCCCATCGATGAGAGTTTTGCGTAATTGATGTTAGGTTGGTTTGGGGTTATAAAAATTAATTTTGGATGGAACAATGCGTTAACGAAAGCAACAACGTAGAGACTTCACGTTCTAACCCTCTACTGCATATGAACCCTAAATGTCTTCTTAGTGTTTTTCACATTTTTAAGCATAATACTGTTAAGAATTTCCAACAACTTTAATGCCTCAAAAATGTATTAAGCATTTATAAAACCTTAAAAAAATTAAAGTCATCCCATATCTTACACTATTTAAGCAAAAAGAAATGTTGTAAAAACAATATTATTTTTTCGGAATAAATTGCTAAATTGAAGGTCAATAAAATTATTTCCATTGAAGATTTTTTTCTCATCGGGTTCATAGTCCGTGAAGTAGAGGGTTAATTCAAATTCAACTTTTTGTTTGGTCTACGAGCTCTAGTTTGGGTGATATAAAAATTTTATGCAGAAAAATCCAATGTTTTCAGTCTAATTAGTTATTTCTAAAAAAAAAATCAACAACTAGTTGAAAATTGAGTTCGATGCATTAACCTAAGGTTGCCAGAATTTTTTCAGCACCTATCCGGGCCGGACAAAATCCAGACATTTGATTTCAAAAGTGACGACCTTAAATCCGGGTAATATCCGGGCAAATTTTCTCAAAACCCAGGCAGATACAAATTTGATGCAGCATTTTTGCAGCATTTTTTTACTTTTGGACAGAAACCTGTGCACTTTTTGAAAAGGGTTGAAATCGTTTATGATAAAAACTCGTGCCAGAACAAAACAAAATATACAAAACTATTGTTTTATAGATGAAGCATGCTGAATTTAGTGAAACATGAAAATCAGTTCAATTCAAAACTCTCCAACAGACTTAAAAAAATGAGTAATGATCATTAGTAATGATTAAATTAGACCAATTTGACATTTGAGAGTTTTTTTTTAATTTCTGTTTCCTAGCCACGCTCAAAACCCCGAAATAACTCAACAATAATGAAGAAAAAATTTGAAAAAAATTCTCTATCTAAACTGATTAACATGATCATTTTTATAAAACAAGCTCAAAAAATATCGTTTTGGAGATATTATTTTTTTTGATACATTTGTCTAATAAAGTGAATAAATCTGAGAAAAAACCGGGCATTTTTCAGTGAAATCCGGACAAACGGGCCAGGCTGGACTGTTCCCAAATTTTGTACTAAATATCCGAACATACCCAGATAAAACCGGGTAATCTGGCAACCTTACATTAACCCTTTAGCAGTTTTTTTTAATTATGCCTGTAAATTCCAAATGCAAATCTTCGCTACATAGCTGACATAACTGAAGAACATTTTTTAGTTTTCTTTAAGGATTTCGTAGTTATTACTGACTAAGATACTTTTAACAAGTCCGAAGCACGTATTGATTTTTGTCTTACAATATATCTAAAGAACTGGCTTTCTTTTGAACTTTCTTATATCTTCCATTCAAGTTTTGAACATTTTCCATGTTAAAAATTTTCATTTTCGAAAATCTTATATATACAAATGAATTTCAGTCTGTTGTTCCCTATAGACTCGGAAACTACTGAAACGATTGGCTTGAAACTTGGCAGGTGGAGCCATTGGAGGCCGGGGAAGGTTCCTATTATGGTTTGAGACCCCTTCCTCTCACTGGAAGGAGCAGGAGGTCTCTTAAATAAAAGTAAGATTTAGGTATTTATGTATAACTTAAGAACTGATAATGAAACCAAAATTAGCATGAAAATGTCTTAGGGTACGAGGAATGTTTCAATTGAGGTTTGGTCAGGTATTCTGAACGAAAACACAGTCGTTTTTTCCATACAATGAAAAGGCGACAGCATCAGCAAACTCTAGCGAACAAAATGGAAGCACATTTCCCATCCGCGATGCCAAGTAAATTTTTAACGTTTTGTAGTTAGGACAAATGTATGGCCGTTTTCAAAAGCTTTCCAAAAGCTCCGTAACTAATCTAAACTTTTCTATGGAGGACATGGTGTCGCTAGTGTTTGCTTAATAACTCCCATAGCGTGTATTCCGGACACGACCTAATCATGGATGCCTGTTATAATGAATAAAAAAAATTTCTTTTTCATGCAACATGAAAATTTCAGAAATCTCAATAAATAAAATGATAAAATTATTCATAATTTGAAAACATTACCCAAAAAATGTGTATCAGGATTAAAAAGGTTTTATTGTTGATATGCCCGGTAGATTTCTTACGATGATAATTCATTTTCAAATCAAATTATTATGAGCTAGATAGTTTCGATTAAAAAGATTGCTCAACTTTGCATAATATTTTGCAAACAAAAAGTTGAGAAAAATACTAATTATTTATTTAGTTTGTTGCATTATGAAACCCAATAAGTATCTCCACTTTCTTCATACTAGATAAGGGATCTATTATTTTGTTGAACTTTATGAAATCAACCTATTGTTGACCATAGCACATGAAAATTTAAAACGCATTTGTTGGTTGGAGGAACCAAAAAACAGAAATGACAAACCATGAAGAGCTATGGTGAATGAATCGGTACCATTAAAGATTTTCGTACTGACTAATGAAAATTAATCCAAATTCCACAATTTTTTATCATTGTACGTATCAAAGTTAAAGAAACAAGTGAAAGAAATTGATTCGGACGGCATCCTTGATTAACACTTTTTGCCATGATGAATCTAGAACGGTGGTCTCATATGCCAAATCGCACGTTCAGCCATATTGAAAAAAGTTTTGACAGCTTACTGAAGTGTTTACGAATCAGGGGGTCCCGGAATGCCAGGTGTTTGAGATACAAAATCAAAGAAACTTGAAAAAAAGTTCATGTATGCCTGTGCATGTCGAAGACCAAAGACCAAAAAATTTGAAACCAAGTGGGGTTTTAGTTTATTTTATTTTATTTTATCTAAACTAGACTTCCGAACATTTGAAAATTCAATGAATTCATTTTATTTGAAACACTTTTTTGTATTTCCTATCGATCCATACAATCAGGGGCGATCCTGAACAGTCGGACTCTGGATGTTCACCATCGAAGCGGCAGTCGAAGCCCAAAAACTTCATCTGGTTTTTCCATATGATACCAATCAGATTCGGATTACTCGATTGAATCTTCTGGAGCAGCGATGGCAACAGACAGGGGTCTTTTTGAAGCAGCTGTTTCATCTCGATGAAGATCGGATGCTCCTGCAGGAAGGCCAGCCACTTTTCGGACGATGGAATATCATGCCTTGCCATGTTACCATCCGATTCGACAGCTCTTGGAAGAAAATAGTGTTGAATAAGCATAAATCGGTTATAAGTAATGGATAATTAATGTTACTCATCGCTACCGACAAAGCTGGCACCGTCGTCTATCGGTCCACAACGACTTCTAGCTTTCCTTACCAGTCTGGAACTCAGCCGAAAGATATTTTTTTTGCTTCTATGGATTATATTAGCAAAAATTGAGTTTTACAAAAAATCAGAGCTCCCAGCCAGCCAGCAGCCAGCCAGCTGCCAAATTTCGGCTGCGTTTCGCCTCCACCGCATTCAACCCTCGTCTACTTTTTGCCAAAGTGAGACCACCATACTAGATTCATCATGCTTTTTGCGACTGTTCAACAGAGGTGCTAGGTGGTTTTGCAAAAATCAGGACAAAGTGAAGAAAAAAATCTGAATTATTCAGGACAACTCTAGATTGCATAAACAAAGGAGAAAAACAGGTGCTTTCAATGCCTTAATATATGCGTGAGTGTAGTGAGCATCTTATTGGCTGGACTGCAGTTCATATCGAATAACACCATTTAAATTTAGATTACCACATACTGCAACGCCTAAAAGAGTTCATGGATAATTAATGTTACTCATCGCTACCGACAAAGCTGGCACCGTCGTCTGTTGGTCCACAACGACTTCTAGCTTTGCTTACCAGCCTGGAACTCAGTCGGAAGATATTGTTTTGCTTCTATGGATCATAATTGCAAAAATGTTAGTTTTACAAAAAATCAGAGCTCCTGGCATCCCAGCCAGCCAACAGCCAGCCAACAGCCAGCTGTCAAATTTCGGCTGCGTTTCGCCCCCACCGCATCCAAACCTCGTCTACTTTTTGCCCAAGTGAGACCACCATACTAGATTCATCATACTTTTTGCGACTGTCCAACAGAGGTGCTAGGTGGTTTTGCAAAAATCAGTACAAAGTGAAGAAAAAAATCTGAATTATTCAGGACACATCTAGATTGCATAAACTAACGAGCCTATAGTAAACAAAGAGACGAAATGTCACGATTGGAATTTTTGATTTTCTGTCAGTGTCATTCCAACCGAGCAAAACCAAGCAGTCTTAAAGGCAGCCCTACAGCAGGGTTGCAAGCTCATTATTTCAAAAGGGATCAGATTGCGCCTCTTTGTTTACTATAGTTTCTTTAGCATAAACAAAGGAGAAAAAGAGGTGCTGTCAATGCCTTAATATATGCAACAAAAGTGAGCATCTTATTGGCTGGACTGCAGTTCATATCGAAAAACACCATTTAAATTAGGGTTACCATATACTGCAACGCCAAAAAGAGTTCATTGAGATAATTTTTGAAAAGAGCGAAAAGAAACACAATTTATTCAAAACCGATGAAGTTTTAAATAAAGGATATTTGCCGATTTGTTGCAATTTATTGAACCTACATGACAGAGGCTCATTATTTTCAGTTGGATTATTCGAAAGGATAGTAGTTTTTGATTTTATGCTGAAAAAACACACCAAAGATGATAAAAAACTGCATTTTAAAAAGATTTTTTCATAGAAAAGTATCTTTTCATGAATTTATTTTCGATTCCTGGGCTTTTTATTTGTGCCCTGTGCTTTTAAGCAAGTTCTTGTTATGTATATTGCCTAACTATTCATTGCATACTCAAAGGCGCTCTATGCCTCCACAGGTTGTTCTGCAAAATAATTTTCAACGAAAATTCCCGATTTGAATCGTAAATACCCTTGATCCTTTCCATTGGAAACCTTCATTTGAAACATTCATAAATAAGGCAAAACTGAAGTATTGCGCAAAGAATGCAAAAAAAGTTGGATCTCTTGTATAATAATACAATGCTCATGTAACGGAAAAAATGAGTTATTTTTTTAAAAAAATCATTTAGTTTAATGTCTTTCAACAGAAAAGAAAACATTCCGTACAATTTCACAAAAAGAAGAGTAATCGACAGAAAAAGAATACATGTGCTCTTAACCTTCCCATGCCGTTCGGGTCAATATGACCCGAAGCGCACATTTAAAATCTCTTTATCATCATTCCAATATACTGAAGAACTTGGAATTTTGACAGACCGAGTATATTATATGAAAATAATGATCAAATTAACGTCAAAAAATTGAAATTTGAGTTTTGAAAATCGGTTCATTGGGAAATGAAATACAGCTAAGCAAAGCAAAAATTTGATATCGTTTTTTTAAATTTAGATTTTTTTCTACCGGAAGTTCTGAGATAGCGGTCAAAACTTTCATTGGACCCCAACATATCTATACACTGTCAGATAGATCGATTCTTGACGATTTCAAACATCAACGAAACACCTAAATACAGAAAAGCTGACAAAAGTTATGAGCATTTTAAAAATAAAATTAATTTTTCGGACTTTTTACTTTCTGAACCAGTTTCTGATAACTTGGTAATACAAATCGACTTTATTTTAAAATTTTGAGCAATAAGAACAAATTACCTACACAATGAATATAATATCATCAAAATCGGTTAACATTTACAGCCAGGAGAACGAAATCAAACTACAACTCAAATTTTCCCGAAACGGATATTTTGCGAACGGCATGGGAAGGTTAAAAGAGTACGTATGTTATCCCTAATTCAAATATAATCTGAACCGAAGACCACCATCCGTTGAATGGGTTAAACTATTTGATTGTGAATTTATTGGATGTTCTCATAACTTAACTACAAATTCGATCGTTATTGAGATGTATGGAACTGTGTGTATGGGTTGAATAAAACCAAGAGGCTCAAAATCCTACATAAGTAAACATCAAAGCAATCAGAAAATCAGGACATATGCTTAATAATCAGGACACCTGGCACCACTAACAACTTCACAGAGTAATAGTTCCATTTCTTTCGCCAGATAGCGCTATTCGTGTCTCCCGTTTTCTCGTTAAGTGGTGTATCTCGGTTAGAGTATATCTGGTGTGGTGTCAAATTCTGCATGGGATTGAATTTTGGTATGAGGGATGTTTCTATGATGGTCCGCCAGAGTCCGCCGGGGGAAAACAAACACGTTGATTTTGATAATCTAAAAGTACGCTTGGCAATATCAGTTGAGCAGGCGTGTGAAAGCGAGCTGAGAGTTTGCTTATGAGCTTACTGATTAAAAACCGATTGCGTTTATTTGATAAAACTAAACATGTTGGGATGCATTTGGAAAACGTGCTCGGAGGGGCACAGCACAAAAATAATGTGAGAACGAAACTTCAGCGTAGAAGCGTAGGAGCAGGGACATGAAGTAGGAATTTTCCCGACATGATACGTATAACACAAAAGAGTAAATTGAAAATTTTATTTGAATGAAACATGAAGAACACTTTTGGAGCATATTCGGAAGAAAATAAGGAAATTTTACTGGTACAATTTGTACATTGCACCAATTGAAAAAAGCGAATTAATTAACGGGAGATCTGTGTGTTGTTAAACAAAATGAGTAAATTAAAAGGAGAATAATTACAGGAGCTGGAAGCATTTCTCAAAAATTCTAAATAAGTGTTTGGAGTCCTTCTTTACACAATGACATTGATGATAAACTGAAGAGGCAATGCATTAGCGGAACAGCACGTCTTCGAGTGTTTTAATACTACCGGATTCAGTTTTGTCGTTTTTAGCGTCATCTTAATCTGTTTTCAATGAAAAGTTAATAAAAGAATTGAATTTAGAAAATTACCTGAAACGTCATCAGTCTTAAAACGAAAACAAAAATTAAAAACGGGATGAGGAAAAAAAGCGAAGACGGATGGCTTGTTCGCTCGCCCCATTGCAGATAAGGACCGTTTCTTAGATTAGAGCCAGAATTAGGATATGTTAACGGTTATTCAGAACTAATAAATTATCGATCAGTAAAGTTCAGAAAAGGCTTGGTTTTGGTTATTTTGATGAAATTTTTCAACTGTAGGCAACGCTATATCTATTGGAACAATATCATAGATATGTGTCGCATCATTGAACGAAGTACCAAATCATGTTTGATAATCAGAGTTTCAGTCAGAATCGCGTACATTGTGGAAGTCAGCGACGGGACCTAAATAAATTGACCTTTTGATCGAAGTGATTGATTTTCGCATGTTACGCCAGCTACAAACAATTGGGTTTTGTCTCCCGAACAACCAAATGTTTAAGAAAAAAATCGTCATATATTTTAAGATCCTATTCAAAATGTATCATTTCAAAAAAGTTGGCCTGGTTAATATATTGAAGAATGGCTCCGTAAATGATTGCAAAAGTCGAGCCATCGTTACTAGTTGGAAATTGGAATGAGTTCACAAAAAAATGTGAAATTATTTTTAAAGCAGACAAATACTGAAATTAGCAACCGCTTAGCGTCACTGGTGAGACCGCCAGGAAATTCAGTTTCGACGTAACAGGTCAAACGGTCACTGATTCAAACTTACGTTTATGGTCTTATTGAAATTATTTCGTCTTAAGGGAGATTGGCATTTATCAGATATTGCTCACATTTATAAATCAAATTTCCACGAGCAGGGGCGCGCAACGAGCGAGATAATTAGACAAAGTGGAGAATGATCTGGCGAATGTGGGATGCCTGAGAAGTTGGAGAACGGTTGCCATGAACAGAATGCATTGGAGGAATATTGTTCATCAGGTTATGTCGTGAGACGGAAGACCAAATATATAAAAATAAATAATTCTACCAAGAAAACAAAATCCATATCTAGAAGGATTTCAGGTCAAATTCGCCGGGAATGGTATGATAGTCAAATTATTCACCTGCAACCTAAAAGTATTCGAGAAGTTATTCAGTTTTGGGTGAATATTCGACAACCTAGCAAACTGAGTTAGATTGTAAGACGGTTAAAAAAGTAAGCATAAATTGCTATTTAGTTTCCGATTCGCATACAAAACGATAATTTGAAAAGGCTTGAAATTATGAATTGCCTCATTGGTATGAACGAAAATTATTGAACACTAGATCCCATTCTGGCCTTCAAAAAGGAGTTGATCGGTAGACCAGAATGAAGTAACGCGATGCAAAAAAAGTAGGAAAAAATCATGTAAGATGCCGGTTTTACCTAAAAAGATTGGAATAGGGATTTCTCAGAGAATATTATTATCGGCATGAATTTCTAGACAAGACGTATTTTAAGAACGAACAAATCAAACTAACCGCATATAGAACAAAACGTGAATGTGTTGTGCTGGGCGACTTATAACGTTTTCTATTTAGCTTTTGTCTCTGAATCTTCAAACCGGAGTTCTCCTCAACTACAGCGACGGCGACATCATTGTCGACATTTCATGTTGACCAGACATCTATCAAACATCTTCCAAGTGTCGGAACCAAACAAATGAAAGGGTTTCCGATTGTCTAGATGTTTGTTAGATTGATATGAAATTTTTCATCGTTGCTGGTGGGTAAAGTTGACAATCACTAGCGCGAAAACTTCGGATATCTACTGCATTGAAAATATTGTCTGCACTATATTGAATCATTTAATCTAAGAGATGTGAGAGACACTTTGATAATTTAATGATTAAGTGAGTTTGGAGCACAGGATTTACAATAACCGTACTTCCGTATGAACTATACCCAAAAAAAGTCGATTCCATGATTTAAGATTTGATTTCATATGCTGAAGTTTGAGAACCTTTCGTACTGGTATCTGTAAACGCTTCAAACTTCATAGAAATTGGTAACACAGCTCCTAGCTAAAGAAATCTGGAAGGGGATGAATGATTAGACTTTGTAAAGTAAATAATAATGATATTAGACGAAACTTTATACATGGAGTACAGTCCAAACGTAGGAAAAAACTGCTTATCTTTTAACTATATCTACTAAATAAATACATAGGATGTTAAGCTGGCTATAGCAAGTTGTTATAAGAAGTACGTCAATATTCGATTTGCCAAAAAAAAAATCAATTTACTTACCTACATATTTCGACTATGTTGGGCAGATTTGGTTCCGTTAGAAAAACGATTGAAGAAAATTTCTGGCGGAACTAAAATTGGATTACTGGTGTAAGAGTCGTATACATTCAGATTAAAAATGAAACTTCAGGCGAGATACAATACGAAGGATAATAACAAAAATGCTAGCGAGCTACTCGAAATACAATCACAAACTAGCAGAAACGTCCATCAACTTGACGTAAGGCGGACGCCTCTCTCAATAAGTATTGTGAATTGTAATAAAATGTTAAGAAACGTAGCAGGTGAACTGACACCTGAACATAGACTTCCGGCGATCTAGAACTTCGTTTTCCTTTGTCGGAAGTCGAAAGTCCGTACTTCCGAAGTAAAATTTAATGCTGGCACGATAATATTGCTAGGATCATAGAGGAGCAGGCTGAGGTTACTCAAAGGTGTTTCAAACCCCTAAACTCGAAAGTTCTCATTCGATGTTCGAAACGATCGGACCAAATAGACAAACAGTGAATTGATACTTGATACGAGGAAAATTGTTTCGCACATAGGGGAGATGGGGGCATAATGGCCACCTTAAGGAAAACGGTTATTTAACCATAGAAAATAGCTATAATATGGAGGTTACATTATTGTTTCGTGTTCAGACACTTGAAAAGCCTATTCCCTAACGGGCTGAAACGTGAAAAACTAGATGAAAACGTTAAAAAATGCATTTTAAAAATTTTTGCCAAAAGCTGAAAACCAGCCACTGTGGAGGCATAATGAGAACCCCCCCTGAGGCAGTATGAGCACGATTAATCAGAGCAAGATGTGCGTTATTGCCGGGGAATCTAGCAGCGAATTCAATTCGATGAAGTCAGGTGAGTCGTAGATTCATCAAACAAAGCAATAACAAAATAATCTAGGTCTGTTTGTAGAATACAAACAATTCACGCACGCTCATAGATTAAGTGCTTTGTTCGGAGGATGATGCTGCTAGCCGTATAATGTAACAATAAAAAAATCGATCATGAATTGTGAATGGAAAAAAAATCACCTCGAACAGAAATCTAACTCTAGTCTTTTGATTACCTCTCCGACACCTTACCAATAGGCTAAATTGTCGGATGAAAACTAGTCAAGGTGTGGCGCTATAAATCAATTTTAATTCGCTGCTAGATTCTACGGCAGAAAATGCTCATTATGCCTCGATAATATGGTGCTCTATATGCCCCTAGTCAACAAATTTAAGTAAAAACGTGTTTTAAAATTGATAAAAGTGAAAAATCAAAAATTTTAAGATGGTGAAAATTGAGAAACAATGTGTACATCATGTTGCAGTGCGTACATTATAGATCAAGGTTATTTTAAGATCATAAGAGCTTATTTCGTGGTGCTCAAAAATTATAATATTTTCGAAACTTAAGAACCAAGCTAGTTTTTTTTAAATATCTCTGTAAAAATGATAAGGAGATTCGTTTTTTTTGTGAAAAATTAATACTATAGGAAGTACGAAACAAATCCTCATGAAAATTTATTTAAGAAAATACGCACTTTCGTAGAAAAGCGTAGTTCTCATTATGCCTCGGGTGCTCGTTATGCCCTCATCTCCCCTAGATTCCAAGGAAATTTGTAAAACATAAAAGATGAGATGAAGAACGTGGGAAAAGTTAAGTACCGATATTCACTTTCAGAAACCGCTATTGTTGAAGATGGATATGCGCAGCTAAAAAAAGCGTACCTTTAGAATTAGGGAAAGACCCTCACTGTGATTGCATGCGACAATTCATAAGTGACATATCGGCTAATAATACATTGAGAAATAGTTAGAAAAAGATTCGGAGAAATCAAATCTCTCAGTTGCAAAAATCGTTGATTCAGATTGATAAATGGAACAAACGTTTGTTTTGTTTGTTTATCATACCGAGGCGAAAGTCATGTTGATGATTATTGTATATCAGTATTGAGTGGAAACATTTTATGTTCAGAAATTTTTTTTATTAGAGGAGAAGGGAGATGTGTTGTGTTATAAGATACACACTGCCTTAACCGCAGTTATATGTGTTGGTGTGACGAGCATAAGCTGAGCGCAATGCCCAGATGTAGTAAGCACAGCCACATCCATTCGCGGCCAAGCATTCTGCCAAGTAAGTCGTGTGTGCTCTAGACTCGTGCAACGGGTGATTTCCTACAAGGAAGACGAAGCTGCACACCTTCCCTCCTTCCAGTTGAGAAATAGAAGGGGGTTGGGGGCTCGAATATATTTTTTTTGCTTTGCTCGAACACTTATCAAATAAATGGAACCAAATTTGGCATGGAGAGACATTTGTGTACGTAAAATATTTCTATGGCTATTTTGGGGTCTCTCATGAAAATTTTGGAACTACAAATCGGACAAAATTTGGTAAGGGAGAGTATTTGAATAAGAGAAATGATTCCATGACTATGACCCTTCATTCCCCTTCATTCAAGTGAGGAAATAGGAAAGGGAGGGGAGGTCTCTGTCGTGATCGGTCGTGATCGGCTGGTATATTTTCGCCTGATTTTTTCTGACATCCGTTGGGCCAAAGCCTTTTTTCCGTGTAACGGCTTTAACAGCTCATTCTGTCAATTGCAGGGTTGACATTTGTGCTCGTCTGATTCTTTTATAAAAGTGTTGCCATATATTCAAACTAATACAATATAGTATTGAATTAATTCATTTATCTTTTTGTTATTTATTTCTCACTCCCTGTAAGGTATTCATATTATTCGTATCATTGTTTATACTCATGCTATTCTCTACAATCTCTCATACAATTTTTCGGATAACTCGAGAACTTATTAACAAAGTGAACCAAATATGGCATGGGAGATTATTTTAAATCAAATCAACCAAATTAGGAATAGAAGAACATTCTAGTACGAAAAGTGTTTATATGACTATTTGGCACCCCCTTTCCTCCTCTTTTAAGTCCGAACATTCAAAGAAGAGAGAGAGGCTTGCATTCAATTTTTACATAACTTGAAAACTAACACGCAAATGGACATAAATTTGGCATAAAAAATGTATTTGGATACGAGGGATGTTTTCATGATAATTCAAGGCCTTTTTTTTCTCTTTTCCAGTGGAAAGAAGGAACAGGATGAAGGGATTTGAAGTTTTTTTGTCATATCTTGAGAACTTATGAGACAATTGGAATCAAATTTGATATAATTGAGGCCCCACTTGCCTTACAGTGGGGAGGTTCCTTTAACAATATTTGTTTTGTAGATCAATAAGGCTGGAACAAATTTCAAATCCTTCTTTTGTCACTCGGAGTGGGAACATCGCGAGGGGGGGACAGTAAAAATAATGCGAAAAACAAATAAATTGGAATAAATTGCACGGAAGCTTGTATGCAAAAAAAACTTGCATACTATATTGTTGCACAAAACTATTAAATCATGCAATTTTTTACCGAATAATTCAATCAAATCAAGAAAACAAAAGGTGAAATAACATCCATCTTGTTAAATTTGTTTTTTGGTCTTTTAATCTTTCAGATATTGGAATGTTTAATCGAAATTTGCATAAAATACTTCAAACTTTATTTATTTCCCCCTTCGGGTTTTTTGAAATTTCGAAGGGGGGGGTGACAAAAGAAAAAATTGATATTTGTTCCAGCCTAACTAATCATATAAATTTTGTTTTATCGTTCAGAAACTAATCAAGAATGTAAAAACAAATTTGTCAAGTACTTAAATATGGATACGACACATGTTTCTCTGCATGAAAGAGAATCATATCCAAAAAATGTTTGATCGGAAACTTAATCCGATTTAAAGATATATGGATGTGGTCTTAAATGGATCCATCGAGAATGCTTTATTTGAACGACGCGTTATTAATCTGTTGTGAAACCTTAACCATCCGGGAGTTTACATTTTCCAGAAGAAACATAAATCTAGACTTCTGTGTCCGCGAGCATTTAGATTATGGTTTAAAATTCCATCATATCATTGCCGAACTGTTGTGAGCAGTTAGGTTGCCTTATTTTCGTTTTTTTTTTAATCTATGGGGGCAATTTTGATTACCAATATGTGGCTGATATCGCACAAATTATTTTTGTGTTGATTCTTCCGTTTATCCATGCCAAGGATTTATTTTCAAGCCAAGCAAAATTCATTTGTTCAAGGATTATTGCGTTAAGGGGCCGTCCATAAATGATGTCACGCGTTAGGGGGGGAGAGGGGGTTTCGATTTTTGTGACAATTTGTGACATGGGGGGAAGGGGGGGTCAGCTTGAATGTGACATCACATTTGTTACAAAAAAAGGCAAAACAATAACAAATAATTTTATCCTACATTCAATAAAATTATACTATTACGTAGACTTTATGAGTTTAAGAAAGTTCACAAGAACACTTCCACTGTAACACTCAGGAAAGTCCGCTCCACTTAAATTGTGGCGAAACGTGAACAGGAATGCTTGGCTATTCTAACTCGTGGAGAAGATTTGGATTGCGAATTGATTGAAGAAGAGGAACTAGATTTGAATGGTTTCTCAGACATCGTCGCTGATGCTGCATCTACTGCCTCGACTTTCCCGGTCATTGATATGGAAAGTCATCAACATAATCTTATGACTAATGATTGAAACGTGTTTTAAGCAATGGTTGAATGCTTGTTAAAAGTTGGTAACCTTTTTTCAATTCTTTGAATAAAACTGATGAATTTAAAATAAAGATACATTTTTAATCCAATTTCTAAAGAGTTCAACATTTTATTCCGGTAAGGAGGGGGGGGAGGGGTTAAGGAAAACGTGACGTAATACAAAAAGGGGGGTGACGGAAATCGTGACAATATGTGACAAGGGGGGGAGAGGGGGTCTATTTTTTCCAAATTTTGCGTGACATCATTTATGGACGGCCCCTAAGGAGAAATTGTTACCTAGGATAAAGTCGAATTTGTAGCATTCAAAAGATGAAGTTTTTCTGTCATTGAATAGGACAGAATTCATTGATATTGCTAAGGAATTTTTAAACGTTAAAAATTCACCTTGAGTGATGCAACGGAGGAAAAAGGCTATATCTTGTTAATCCCTGCATAGAAAAGACATTTATATGGTATACTTGTGCAAAGCATGGAGATATATAGTTAGTCTGATAAAATTTTATCACCTCTAAGTTATAACAAAAATAAATAAAAAAAAAGTTTCACCAAATGAAGTTACGCAACGTCAATCATATTTGAATTCAGCATTTTTTCAGCAAACATTCTAATGCTGAAGTAGATATTTTTCCTAATATTGATTTTATTTACTCAACGAAATGGAATTCTTATTTTCACGAACATCATAATTAATTATTAATTCACCAGCTCGACTGTCAATTGGCATAACAGTTGTTCAATCATCATTTGGCACCGGTGTGGGAGAAGAGCAATCGTCTCCGATAGTGGCAATTTCTATTCCATTCCAAAAAGGCAGTGCGGATGAAAAAAAATTCCGGCAAAGTAAACGTCGAATCCATTAAGCAGTGGGTGCACTTCCTGGCTGCACCATTTTGTTATTTTCATTTGAGCTTTTTCCCAGCATCCAGCGCAGCCCCAGCAGGAGGCCGCAGCATTCTCTAAAGGTTATCTTTTCTTTCTGATTCTTTTTTTTTCTCTTTCTCGGAACCCTAGTGGCAACGCCCGGTCCCTCTGGATGGGAATTCTGTGGGCCCTCACGTCCGGAAGTGGAGTGGCAGTAGCGCTGCTGCAAGGATCGGCGGGACCATTAATTGGGGTGGCTATTTCCGCCTCGCTGCTTCCACCGGTTGTCAATTGTGTAAGTATTCTTGTGATTGTGTGAGTGTTGGCGCGTATTATCCGCATTGCTGGGTTGGAAGCCATCTGCTGCACCAAACTTAAGCCCGGAAGTTACACAGAAATCAAATTTTACGGTTATGTAAACGCGGTTGGTCCAATGTTCTTGTATGTTGGAGAGCTAAATTGTAAAGGGAGAGTGGGAGTATAATTTGTTTAGAAAAAATAATAAAAAACTTTACTCCATTTTTTATTCAATATCTGTTTGTACAATGCACCTATTTGCAAAGATACAAATTTCCAAAAAAATCTATGATATTTTTTTATGGAAGAAATGAAGGTAAAACAAAAAAGAGACTTTATGGAGACTTTTTTTTACATCGTCGACTTTTTTTAAGGCCTACATATAAAGGAGAGAATAAATAAAAATTGTTTTTTTCTAGGGAATGTTCCAGTTCAGGTCAGACCCTATTAAAACGAATATTATGAAATTTTTTTTTCCATTTTTCAAAATGTACCTATGTTATAAACAATTGGCAGAGCAATTCATAAAAGAATACTGAAGGTAAACTTGTAAGGCCTAAAGTTGTTAGGCGAATAGGCCATTAATGGCAAGTTCACTGGTGTTGGGAAAAAGTGGTAGAAATTTTGACACTTGTAGCTCATATTGAAAACTTTGCCATGCCAAAACATTTTCAAGATCTTCAATTCAGTTCGGCCTTCTATGTTTTTTTTTTACAATACGTGTTCTATTTTCGCATGCTGTGATGGTAAAATAGCTCGATTTCTATCACATACGACTGAAATAGAAACAGTGCTGTGAAAAAAAATACAACGCTCAAAGATCTTGAAAACATTTTGGCATGGTAAAATTTTGGCAAATCTTACGGCGTTGATTTTGGTTATTTGGAAAATCCGTAAAATAAAAATTTTCGAAATAAGATGGTTTTCGAACATGTCAAAAACATGTTCTAGGCATTCTCGCTTTTTTCCAAATCACTCTTGAGTAATAATTTGGTTCGGACGTTGCTTCCTGACAGAAATATTGGCCGGAATGGTGACTAAGAGACTCCCGAGTTCCGGAACAACCGCGGCTTAAAACTCAAAACAAGTCAATCCAAAACAAATATTTAAGCATCCTGGTTTCACTCAAGTCCCCTCAGAATGGTTTACCTGGTTAAAAATGATCGACTTACAGTCCAAATTTGCCACTTTGCTCGAAATAAACGATGAATTTAGCCCGGTTGTTTTGAACTTTTTTAAACGATTTTTTTTTGCACGTACACAACAATCGTTTAAAAAAAGAATCCAGCGTATAAGCTAAAAACAATGATGTTCAAGAAGAAAATCACTGCTTTATCATTATTTTTCTTACATTTCCATTTCTGACATATGACATTGGAAATTGGAATTTCATTCTTTGATCCGGGATGGTCACGATCTTTGTTTAAAAAAACGCCATCTTTTTTGGCCATTTTTTTCTTGGCTCAACTTTCAGACACCAACAAAATTAAAATGTTTTTTTTTTTCTTCATAAACAGATAGTGTACGTTTAGTGAATTCCAAAATGGTAAAATTAATGAAAATCTGTTCAGATGTTTTGAAGATACAGCCAAAATTGTAATTCGTCTACATATGACCCTAAGCGGCTAATTTTCCTTGTTTTTAACCATAAATGAAGGTTAAAGAGGCATTATCTTCACCAAAAACAACTTTATTTATTTTTACAACTTAAAAACACATGTTTTTTTCAGACTTCTGAAATTTCTATTTTTTCAGTTAGATTCGGTTAGAAACGCCGATGTGGTCTAGCGGATAGGCTGGCGCGAGTCTGGTATTGGTATGCCAGGCGTACTGGGTTCGATTCCCGGTATCGGCAAGAAAAACTTTTGGGTTAGAATCCCATTAGTGACCGACAGGTAAGATGTGTTTCATTCTATAACTGACCATATAATAGGAATGTTCAATCAGTTGCCAGCTTATCAGGTATATACACGGATGCCGGAATACCTGTAAGTAAACTAGCCCACCTGATTGATTCGTTCTTCCAAAATATACCTACATCAACACACGCAATACCGAAACCATGGAGTCAGGGTATGCATGGTGGCGCGCTGCATTGGAGATTTGTCAAACTTAATAATCTAAAAGATTGCGTGTGAGCACATACTTTGTCAGAAACTGCGGTGAATCCGTACACCCATGGTGGATTACCAACATACATACATACATTTTTCAGTAAGATTCAATAAAATTATTTTGTTAATACTCAAAGCTACAGATAATAAAAATCCTTAGAACTATGTTTGTAGGAAGGAAGCTACGTACCGTAAACTGGGGGAACTATGATCAGCGGGGTAACTTTGATCAACATGAAATTTTTGCAGATAATCATCATTAACTAAGTATAAAGTAAAAATATCTGAAAACTGTTTACAACTTTTAAAAGCCTATGAATTGAGTTAAAAATAAGCTAAATTGGGGTTTTTTTAGGAGATTTCTTATGTAACTTAAAATGTAGTTTTATAATCTTAAAATATCTAGATTTTCGAAGGCTCAAAAAAAAAACATCTCTCCTGATCAAATTCAAGCATTTAGGAGCAAATGGGTTGTTTATTGTGAAAGTTCAACTTTTTTCTTGGTTTTGGTTTAGTTTTAGTGTTATTTTTATAGTCATTTGATAAACATTTTTGGATATTGAAAAAAACGGTCATTTTTCAAGAAAAAATCCGTATAGAAATAATGTCTTTAAACCCTATCAAATGGTTGAGTTTGAATAAAAAAAAAGAACCAAGGAACAGTGGGAGGACCTAGGGAATTCTTTGAAGCTAAAACTTTATTTGTTCTTAAGTCCAAAAAATTTTGAGAAATTTTTATAATTTTTGCCCCTAAATGTATGTAGCAGCGTTGTCCATCTTTTAAGTATATTTGTTCTTGAAAGAAAACGTTGAAAAATTCAATTGAATCGTAACAAAAAAAAAATGCTGTTTTCAATGTTTTGAGCCTTCTGTGCTAAATGGAATCAAAACAATCAATTTGAAGATGTTTAGATACTTAAAAACCATAGTGATCAAAGTTACCCTGAAACTCGAAATCTGGTTTTGTAACAAACATTTAATTATAACCACCAATGTCGTTTGAATAAACTGCAATCAATAGTCATGTTTAATACTCCTCACCTCAGTAAGCGTTTTAAAGCTTTTAGGTTTTTCTAAAAAACAAACCCTTTCAAAATATTCAAAAATGAATGAAAAAAGTGATCAAAGTTCCCCCAGTTTACTGTACAGTATTGTTCCGATTTTGTCAGCCCCATCTTGAATTTAGGGCTGACAAAACAGGGTACCTGGCAAAATCGGGAAAAATTTTTTTCTTGAAAATAATTTCATTTTTGATTTGATAACTGTCCATTTACTTGTTATTTCGATATTTTATGTCAATACCGTGATAAGGGGTGACATTGAACCCTTTTCTTTATTTTTCACCCTTCCTACAAAGAAGGGTATACAAACATCTCGCTTGATAAACCAACTTTCAATCCGAGGCCCGGAGGGCCAAGTGTCATATACTATTCGACTCAGTTCGTCGAGATCGGAAAATGTCTGTATGTTTGTGTATGTATGTGTGTATGTGTGTGTATGTAACAAAATAATGTCACACACGTTTCTTGATGACCGCTTGACCGATTTGAGTTCTTGAGGCGTCAAATGAAAGATCTTGCAAATAGCAAAATGGAGAAATGCTTCATGATTAGGTGTCAATATTCAACAACTTCTTTCTGCTTCCAACCGCCGGTGAGGTAAGTTCTAAACAACAAATAAAATCTGAAAATACTGTTTCCTAATACATACGTTTACCAATTTCCGCAGTAATATCGGAAACACCATCAAGAACCTTCATTAAAACTAACTTTAAAAAACGTCACCGTTAAAAGCTAAGCACCGTGTAGAGCAAGGTTTGTACTATCCTAAGTGCTTCAAATTGTATGGTTTTCAAAACAGATGGCTTTTTTTTTAACAATTTACAGATATCTCCAAAAATAGTGGCTATTGAGAAAAAAACAAAACTCGCTCAGCCTTAAGGAAAAAGTCAAAATCCTTCGGAAATTTTAGGAAAAGGCTGGGAAGAAAGCAGGCATCGCGAAGAAGTACAACATCCATCCAACAATCGTCAGAAAAATTCAAAAGAATGCTGACTCCATACTTCGTGCGGCATCCAACACCTCGTGTCGTCTTGGTAAGACTTTCAAATACGTTTCCACATGTGCGAATAAAAATTTTGAGGATGAAGGTGGTGAGCAAAACAATTTCTTCGACCATGCTCATAGTCAAAGCTCAAACATTTGCTGAAAGTTGTAACGTCCCAAATTCATTTAAATTTTCACTGCACTGGATACATAACTTCAAAAAGCGCTATGCACAGCTAAAATTATTTCTGGTAAAATTACGCAAATGTCCTGTAACAAAAAGGAGCAGGACATTTACCGTAATTTTACAGGTCGAATAACAAATTACGTGACATTTAATTTTCAGTGTACAACTTTTTACAGGACATTTGCTGTAATAGTAAATGAATCTTCGTTATCTTTCAAGGAAAGCAATTTAAAATTACAGGTTGCAGTTTCAGTGACACGTAATAGTCAAAATTTGTTTCTGTGTGGTATCCACAAGCTTAAGATATGTGGCGAAGCGTTATCGAGCGATATAGGAAGTGTTGAGGGTTTTTTGGAGAACTTTCACGAGGAAATACTTCATCGGGAGCTTACTGCTCAGATGGTATATAATGCAGACGAATCGGGATTGTTTATTAAAATGTTGCCAACAGAATCACCATGCAGAAACGGTGGGAATGTTCGATAAAATCATCGATTGGGCAGAAGAATCATCCCTTTCGATTGATGACATCATGTGTCTGCGTCATATTCGTCAGGTAGGTATGGTAAAATCTCTGGGAAATTGATGTTAAACCACAAGCAATGGAGCTTTTTAATTTGAAGTATGTAATGGTACTTTTTTATGGATTTACAAAAATAAATGTTTTATTTTGAACCGTCCTTTGTTTTTCTGAATAAAAAAAGAAAATAAAATATGTTTCATGAAAAACGACAAATCCACGTGGTTTGTGGATAGTTCCCTAATGGAATATCCATAAACCACGTAGACTCATTTTTGGTAATTTCAGGCCAACCGAATATTCGGTACATCTCTACTATAAACAATACTAAAAATTTACGTACTTACTCTTGGAATAAAATCATAATAATTTCTAAACTTAAATTAACTTTTTTATCGAATCAATTACTTACGAAAAATATTGATATGAGTGGTACGTACCTGAAATGAAAGCAAGAAAGAATAGATTAAACTCCTGAATCTCTTGATATTAAAATACACCAAGAGGACTCGAACAAAAAAATATTTATATAGGTATTTATCATTGTTTCCATCTTGCTGAAATTATAAAAGCTTGTTATTAATTTCGACAGCTGCCGCAAACAATAATTTCAGCCCAACAAATCACCGGAACTCTTAATTATATCATCTCCAGCTTTCGGCTATCCAAGAATAAATGTCGCTACCCCCAAACAGTTTCCGGTTTGGTTTCAAAAGTTCAAGTGCCCCTCCTAATAACCGCCCACTCAAAAGCACCCACCATCCCACCTTCCCCACTCCATTCGTTCATTCATTCATTCATCCCCCCATTCATCGGAGGCGGATCAAGTGGTAATTCAAAACCCAAGCAGTTCAAATTGATTTCCATCACAGCCAGTCGACAGACACTTAATTTTCTGATCGGGCCTTCCGGGTCCCTCAAGGATTCATTCTCGTGTCATCCGGTTGGCAGACATCAAGGAGGACGGCTAAGTTTTCCGGGAAGCTGCGTTCGTTATGCGACAAACAACAACGGCTGCCAAGAATGGGGTAGTGGGAGGGGCGTTTCGGCCTACGCCTAATGCTGTCACACTCTTGAGAAGCCCACCTTTTGTGTGAAGCGGCGACGTTCGTTCTTACAGTCAGTCAGTGGTGGTGGCAAGCCATTCTCATTATCCAGTCCCTCGGAGCGAATTTTCAATGGTATTTGATAAACAGTGTCGTAAAATTTAATTTGATTAAGAGCAGCTGAGCTGTTTACTCGGAAAAGTTTGCCGTTTGGAGCCTCCGGGGCTCGATTGTCATCTGCGAGATGAGTTATATTTGATGGCTCACTTTAAATGGCCGGGCGAGGCTTTGTCGTCGTTGCTTAGAAAAGATGTTGGAAAACATAAGCAAGGAATTAAGAATATCAAACAATATGGATCGTATCCTGAACAGTGAACAATCTTGTGGAAAAAACATTATGAATTTTAACCTTTCAAGAGGTAATAAGTTGCAGAAGCCCGACTCGTATTTTAAAACAAAATTCAGAAATGTATATTAAAAACTTGCATTGCCAAACTGAAAAATCTGTATAAATAAACTAAAAAATCCAATTTTCTACACTGAAAACATTTTTGAAAAGTGATACTAAATAAAGGGTGATACGGTCAAAATTGGGTAATATCAACTTGACGTATTTCTTTAAATTTTGCATTTAAATAACCTGAACACCCCTCATTTTGAAGGTGTGTGTGTGTAAAATGTTGCTCCTATTTTGATTTTGGAATTCACTCTTCAGTTGTCAAAATGCCGTCCAAGGAAGAAGAGCAGCGTATCAAAATTTTGCTCGCGCATCGCGAAATTCCGAGCTTCTCGCAGGCAAAGCTGGCAAAATCGCTAGAAGTTGCCAAATCAATCGTTACAAATGTAATTAAAGTGTTTGGGGAACAATTGTCGACAGCCAGGAAGTCTGGATCGGGGGAAAATCGAAAACCGGAAGCCACTGAGACGACAAAGAGAGTTGCCGGTAGTTTCAAGCGAAACCCTAACCTCTCTCTCCGAGATGCCGCAAATAAGCTGAGTGTATCGTCTACAACCGTGCATCGAGCCAAAAAACTCCAAATCGCGATGATAAACAAAATACGATGGCCAAAGCGCGATCCCGGAGGCTGTACACGACGATGCTGACGAAGTTTGACTGCGTGGTAATGGACGACGAAACCTACGTCAAAGCCGACTACAAGCAGCTTCCGGGACAGGAGTTTTATACGGCAAAAGGAAGGGGAAAGGTAGCAGATATTTTCAAGCACATGAAACTGTCAAAGTTCGCGAAGAAATATCCGGTTTGGCAAACCTTCTGTACCTGTGGCTTGAAAAGCAGCTTTTTCAAAGCTTCCGGGACTGTCAACCAAGAAATTTACTTGAAAGAGTGTTTGAATAAACGTCTGCTGCATTGCCTGGATTTGGCATCTTGCCATTACGGTAAAAAGGCCATGGAGTGGTACGCCGCCAACAACGTGCAGGTGGTTCCCAAGGACAAGAACCCTCCCAACACGCCAGAGCTCCGCCCAATTGAGAAATACTGGGCTATTGTCAAGCGGAACCTAAAGAAGACCAAAAAAACTGCTAAGGACGAGCAGCAATTCAAGGCAAACAGGCTTTCTGCGGCGAAGAAGGTGGACAAGGTGGCTGTACAAAATCTGATCGCAGGGGTTGAGCGTAAGGCCCGGTAATTCGGATTTGGAAAAGCGGAAGCCTACCAGAATATTTTTCCTGAATTTTATACTAATTAAACTTTAAAAAGAAATTTAATTCGATTTTTTGAATAAACGATTTCACCGATTTACACGCGTTTTCCCTCCACCAAATTTTGACCGTATCACCCTTTATTCACCCCTTTTTTGCGTGCAAATGCTCAGTCCACGACCGACTATCTCTGAAATTTTCAGTTATTGACATGGTCGCCCACTTCCTGTTGTTTATTGAGAGGTGATTCTTTTAGAGTATTTAATATTTTTTTAAGCAATTCCTCCAAATTTGCAAAAAAAAATGGTTTGCAACTCGTTTATTTTTCAGCAGCTTGATTTTTCCAGCTATTGATTTGATTTTCGTTATTATGAATTAAAAAAAAAAAGCGCAACAAAATGTTCTTCTCTATAGTAAAAATTTTGAATTCTTAATCAATTTTTCATTAACGTCTAAAGTGAATCAAAAGTAACAATATCGACTCAGCACTAAGGCCAAATTCAAGAAATCTTATTCCAGGTCCACATTTCTACTACAGTTTTTCAAAAAATGTCTAACTTGTTGAAAGTTATTTTAAATGTAGAGAAATGTAGAAAAAAAAATTGGTTATTTTAAATCTGTATTCGAAATTAGCTACCAAAAGTTATTCACAAAAAAAGTTGGTGAATGAAATTGGGAACAGTTCTTAGTCCAGAATATCAAAGTTTCAATAAAATTAGACTCAGTAAGGTTGCCAGGTTGCTCGGATTTTACCAGAATGTTTTCACTGTATTTGGAAAACTAAAGATTATACTTATACTTATACTTATACTTATACTTATACTTATACTTATACTTATACTTATACTTATACTTATACTTATACTTATACTTATACTTATACTTATACTTATACTTATACTTATACTTATACTTATACTTATACTTAAACTTATACTTAAACTTATACTTATACTTATACTTATACTTATACTTATACTTATACTTATACTTATACTTATACTTATACTTATACTTATACTTATACTTATACTTATACTTATACTTATACTTATACTTATACTTATACTTATACTTATACTTATACTTATACTTATACTTATACTTATACTTATACTTATACTTATACTTATACTTATACTTATACTTATACTTATACTTATACTTATACTTATACTTATACTTATACTTATACTTATACTTATACTTATACTTATACTTATACTTATACTTATACTTATACTTATACTTATACTTATACTTATACTTATACTTATACTTATACTTATACTTATACTTATACTTATACTTATACTTATACTTATACTTATACTTATACTTATACTTATACTTATACTTATACTTATACTTATACTTATACTTATACTTATACTTATACTTATACTTATACTTATACTTATACTTATACTTATACTTATACTTATACTTATACTTATACTTATACTTATACTTATACTTATACTTATACTTATACTTATACTTATACTTATACTTATACTTATACTTATACTTATACTTATACTTATACTTATACTTATACTTATACTTATACTTATACTTATACTTATACTTATACAATCTTAACCCAGGGATAATTCCAAAACTTCAAAAGTTAGTCACAGGCTCAGAGTTCTGTTACAGTTTTTTTCAAAAATGTTTTGCTTGTTGAGAGAAACTCGTTTCTGCACATTAAATTTCAAAGGAGATTTTACCCATTCCAAATTTACTGGTTCCATATTATCAAAATCTTTATTGTTTTATCGTTCTCTTTTTTTCGAGGGGGTTTTTCGGCTTGCAGTCTTGTTTCTTAAAAAACAACGATTTGATTTACGTTTTCAACGTTTCGATCCTTATTGGATCTTCATCAGGAAATAAAATAGTGTTTATTTAGTTATTTCGGCTGATCATAATTTATGCTTTCTTACCGTTTTCCGATGCCGTTTTCCTTGGAGTTTCGACTCGACTGGTCGTGTATAGCTATCTTTTGATCTGTTTCCAAATAATTTAATTTATTTTGTGCTTCTAGATATAAGGTGTAGTGTATCGACTTACTGCGTATAGATGTTTGCGGTTAGTGTTTTTGCGATTAATTTTCCACAGTATCGAACTTTAAGCAAAATGTTGGCGTATGAAGAGGGGATGTTTTCAGTGTCTTTCTTAATGATTACTGTATTTTAGTTGTTTTAATGCGGCAACTATCTTTCATTTTTCTGTTATCATATTTCAAAATCAGTATCCAGTTTGGAATTTTTGATTTTTGGTTTGAATTATTATTAAAATTAGAAAGGAAAAGCATTTTAGAAATCGTTCAAATTTGGTTTTGGATTCAATCACAATTTGAACAATGATTTTGGAAACTTACTTGTCATTTTAATATTCAAATTATAATTTTCTAAAAATTGAAAAAAAAAATTAGAAACAATGCTGAGTTGATATTTATTCTAAATTCTCATTCTTAATTTCCTAAGATCCCATTTAAAAAAGTTAGAAATATGCTCTAATGCTGAATTCAAACATTATTAAGCTGTGAAATAGTGATTCAAAATTGAAAACTCAGAATCAGATTTCGCAAGTTGGATTTTTTTTCCCATCAATCCTTTTTGTAATTACAAGGTTTATCCAGATTCTGTCGTACAGTTGAATTAATTTAAGGAATTCTTACACTTTTTTTGCTTTATTTAATCTTCTGCTAATGCTTCTCTGATGTTTCCCGTTGGATTCAAAGTAATAAGGCTGGTATGAACAAATTTTAAATTCTTCTTTTGTCACTCGGAGTTGGGATCATCGCGAGGGGGGAGAGAAGGCGGATCAATAAAAAATTTATAGGAAAAAAAAAACAAATAAATTTCAATAAATTGCAAGAAGCTTGTATGTAACAAAATTGCATATTATATCTATAGTTGCACAAAACCTATAAATGAAGTAATTTTTTATCGAAGAACTCAATCAAATCAAGATTACAAAAGACGAAAAAGCACCAATCTTCCAAAATTTGTTTTTTGGTATTGTAATCTTTCGGATATTTTTTTCCAAATTTACATAAGATTATTCAAACTTTATTTAATCCACTCTTCGGATTTTTTGTAAACTTCGATACTGTGAAGAGAAATTGTTATTTTTTTCAGCCTTATAAATATAAAAACAAATTCAGATTGAACACCCAAAATTTCAGGATTAAAATTAAAGATTCATGGTTGAAACAAATTTCCATTCTTGGCTCGTAATGGGAACGCTGATTTAGAATCTAAATTCATTAATCGTTATTTCTGTATATTTCAGAAATCGTTTTTAAATTAAGAAACAGATTCAAAATTGTGGTAATAGTAACTGAGTTCAGGTTCACAACTTAAATTTAAAACGAATATGTATTCAAAATATAAATTCAAATTAAGCTCGTAAAAAAGTTTCACAAGCAAGATTTAATTATCAAGATATTAATATTTCGTTGAGGAACTCAAATTGCAGTAGATCGTATACTGATAATTTTGATTGTTAGCTCAACTTCAAATTTTTTTCACCAAGTCATTTTGAATACCATAAATGAGGTGCATGGGGACAATTTTGCATTATTTCACACTCAGCCGAAATAAAAACGTTAAATTCACCTGGATTTTCACGTAGGCGCTTATAACGTGAATTTTTGCTCGACTTACGTGAATCACTAAGAAGTTAATACAAATTCACTTGATCCGTACGTGAAATTCACATGGCTGTATGCTATCAAAACGAAGACATACGATTTACGTGAAAATCCAATGATCCACCAAGTACAAAGGAATTTGGTGCATTCTATTTGACGTTCACGTAGCTCTGAATAACTTATTCACGTAAAATCTCTGTGACGGAATACACTACTCAATATGGCGCGGATCCAAGAGTTGGTGCTATCAAAAAGAGAAATTCTAGGTGATGAAGCTGATTATTCGTGAGTAGTTAAAATTTTGTTGTGTATTCGTTATTTAAATTTTATATTTTTTTAACAGAATTCGGAATTGGGGCAGCTACCACGACGAGGCAATCACTATGGAGACAACCCAAATGCCATCTTCGATGCGGTATTATGTGTCAGGTATGTCAAGTGAAATGTACAAAGTTTCCATTGATAGTGCAAAGTGCACCGTGTCTAAGAAAACATAAAATGTCCTGCAAAATCAACACATTTTTTATTTATAAGATCCGAAAAACCCAACTACGTTTCTATTTAAATTAAATCTACGTGAAACGCATGTAGCAGAACGCATCCCTTTTCACATTCGAGCTATGTTATTTTCACATACAACTCATATGAAAGTTACGTGAATTCTGCTCGCTGCGCTAGCTCTGTTTGCTACCTGAAATTCACGTAGGTTTCACGTGATTTTCATGGTGGCAAAAATCCATGTACATTTTCACGTAGCGTTCATGTGAAGAATTTGTTCGGTGCAGTAATATTTCTGTCAAATGATGCTCTATTAGGACTTGGTTCAATTAAAACGGTGTATTTTATTGCCCTGAACCAAACTTAATCAAGGAAAAAAAAAGTTGAAAGGGGTTTTAACTATCAAATTATAAACAGTAAGTTTTCGTTTCCCCCATGTGGGATGCAAGGTTGCCGAAAAAAAATTTGTGTTTTGACAAAAAAAAATCTGATTTTCTGTGATTTTACCCAAAAATTCTGTGACGGTTTTCTGTGATGCTTTTTCCATTAATTTCATTCAAAAATCACGTCCAATTGCGTTTTTTACACATTACTTAAGAAAAATCAATTACCATTACCAATTTTATCATATTTTTCTCATTCAAACATAATTACCAAAAATTGAATTAAAAAATCCAAAATTTGAAAATTCTGTGAAATCTGTGAATATTTCTAGAATTCTGTGTTTGAATTCTGTGATGAAAATTGGCTCAAAATTCTGTGAAAATATAGATTTTTCTGTGATTCCGGCAACCTTGGTGGGATGTCAGTTGCTTGTTTATTGAGAAACACGTGTACTTAGAAATTGCTCAACATGAAAAATTAGTTCATTTATCTTATTTAGGAGGCAAGCCTATTTGCAAGCCCCAGCAATCACCTTTTTTATTACCCGCACTTATATTCGAAGAAATGTTGATGGTGATGCCTAACTCAAGGGGCAAAAAAAATTAATAAAATAAAGATTTTTTTTTATAGACTTTCTGCGAAAGCTGGAAGCTCTATTCTTCCAGGATCATCTTGAAAAGTAACTTTCTTTAGTTCAATATTGATTACCACAATCCTGGGGGATCAGTTCTATTTTGATTTTCACAATCCTTGGGGATTTAAAACACTTTTATGGGCATTTCCCGATTGAATATTCCCGCAATTAGAGGGCCAAAGAATGTTTTGTTAATATGTGTCGCCGTTCCAAGCAATTAAAATAAATTTTATTCGTTTTTATGCCAAAATCATGTTGAGAAAATTCTTCACTACATACCAAACTTGAAAACATGTCACATCACTATTTTAAGTGATGCCAATCAACACTTATCATAGTATGAAATTTGTCGAAAATTTCATGCTTCAAAGAACTATGTTAAAAATTCATTCAAGCAACATTAAGTAAATTCAAATGAATTTTGTTTTACGCAATAACTCAAGGAGTGTTTTGGTAGAAAAAAAAATTTTAGAAAACTTGATATACGGTTCACAATGTTTTTTTAAAGTTATTTGTTTCTGCAATCTGTCACTATAGCTCTAGCTGAGATTTGTCATTTTTGTCATTTTTGTCATTTTTGTCATTTTTGTCATTTTTGTCATTTTTGTCATTTTTGTCATTTTTGTCATTTTTGTCATTTTTGTCATTTTTGTCATTTTTGTCATTTTTGTCATTTTTGTCATTTTTGTCATTTTTGTCATTTTTGTCATTTTTGTCATTTTTGTCATTTTTGTCATTTTTGTCATTTTTGTCATTTTTGGCATTTTTGGCATTTTTGGCATTTTTGGCATTTTTGGCATTTTTGGCATTTTTGTCATTTTTGTCATTTTTGTCATTTTTGTCATTTTTGTCATTTTTGTCATTTTTGTCATTTTTGTCATTTTTGTCATTTTTGTCATTTTTGTCATTTTTGTCATTTTTGTCATTTTTGTCATTTTTGTCATTTTTGTCATTTTTGTCATTTTTGTCATTTTTGTCATTTTTGTCATTTTTGTCATTTTTGTCATTTTTGTCATTTTTGTCATTTTTGTCATTTTTGTCATTTCTGTCATTTTTGTCATTTTTGTCATATTTGTCATTTTTGTCATTTTTGTCATTTTTGTCATTTTTGTCATTTTTGTCATTTTTGTCATTTTTGTCATTTTTGTCATTTTTGTCATTTTTGTCATTTTTGTCATTTTTGTCATTTTTGTCATTTTTGTCATTTTTGTCATTTTTGTCATTTTTGTCATTTTTGTCATTTTTGTCATTTTTGTCATTTTTGTCATTTTTGTCATTTTTGTCATTTTTGTCATTTTTGTCATTTTTGTCATTTTTGTCATTTTTGTCATTTTTGTCATTTTTGTCATTTTTGTCATTTTTGGCATTTTTGGCATTTTTGGCATTTTTGGCATTTTTGTCATTTTTGTCATTTTTGTCATTTTTGTCATTTTTGTCATTTTTGTCATTTTTGTCATTTTTGTCATTTTTGTCATTTTTGTCATTTTTGTCATTTTTGTCATTTTTGTCATTTTTGTCATTTTTGTCATTTTTGTCATTTTTGTCATTTTTGTCATTTTTGTCATTTTTGTCATTTTTGTCATTTTTGTCATTTTTGTCATTTTTGTCATTTTTGTCATTTTTGTCATTTTTGTCATTTTTGTCATTTTTGTCATTTTTGTCATTTTTGTCATTTTTGTCATTTTTGTCATTTTTGTCATTTTTGTCATTTTTGTCATTTTTGTCATTTTTGTCATTTTTGTCATTTTTGTCATTTTTGTCATTTTTGTCATTTTTGTCATTTTTGTCATTTTTGTCATTTTTGTCATTTTTGTCATTTTTGTCATTTTTGTCATTTTTGTCATTTTTGTCATTTTTGTCATTTTTGTCATTTTTGTCATTTTTGTCATTTTTGTCATTTTTGTCATTTTTGTCATTTTTGTCATTTTTGTCATTTTTGTCATTTTTGTCATTTTTGTCATTTTTGTCATTTTTGTCATTTTTTCATTTTTGTCATTTTTGTCATTTTTGTCATTTTTGTCATTTTTATCATTTTTGTCATTTTTGTCATTTTTGTCATTTTTGTCATTTTTGTCATTTTTGTCATTTTTGTCATTTTTGTCATTTTTGTCATTTTTGTCATTTTTTTCATTTTTGTCATTTTTGTCATTTTTGTCATTTTTGTCATTTTTGTCATTTTTGTCATTTTTGTCATTTTTGTCATTTTTGTCATTTTTGTCATTTTTGTCATTTTTGTCATTTTTGTCATTTTTGTCATTTTTGTCATTTTTGTCATTTTTGTCATTTTTTGTCATTTTTGTCATTTTTGTCATTTTTGTCATTTTTGTCATTTTTATCATTTTTGTCATTTTTTTGTTTCTAAAAATTCTTTCAAAGTAAATAAGAAAAAATGTTGACTTGAAGCAAAAAATTTTCAATGAAAAAGGTGATCATAATGAAAGTAAATTCTTCCAACAGGGTTTATTCTGGGCGTTGGCCTGCATCTGGCTGATCTACGAAGACGTCAAAATTCCACACCTGAAGGGAGAACCATTCCGGGGCAATTCCAGCTACCAGTTCCTTTACACCAACTACATTCCGACCGAATTCTTCATTAGCGGAATCGTTTCCGGACTTCTGACTATCATAAATGTCATTTGCATCTTTGTGACGGCAATAGTGGTGCTCAAAATTAAGGAAGTTGCTGCTCCCTACACTTCCAGTCCGGATTTGCGACGGTAAGTTTTATTTTTTTAATTTTGTGTTGTCACCTGTAATAATTTTTTCTTCAAATTTAGCTGAATTTCAATTGTTTTCTATCATCACAAAATTTTCATGGATGAAAAAAAAGTCTTCATACTAGAGCTAAATACTTCGCAGAAGTAAATGAATGAAGTGGACATAAAGGGTCCGCTGGATGAGCCACAAGTTTTTTCAGTTGAAGAGCTGATCTGTTTTTCGAATGCTATCAATTTCTGCGAAAGGAATGATAGAAAATTTCCTTCGGAACTTGTGAAACGTTCCTCTTCAAAAATTTCTTGTTGGTACTTTAAACTTTTCAACAAGTTTACAGTTTTCTTCGAAATTATCCAAAATTTACGGAATGCTCTGCTTATTGATGAATTAAAAACGTTCAAGCACCTGGATGTAATCAGCATATTTCTAAGGAACAATTATTTTGACAAATTACCTTGAAAAGGTTTAAACGAAACCAACTAAATGAGAAAAAAATAAGAATTGATTAATATCTGAGAAGTTACTTTCAATAGTTTCAAATAGTGTTTGAAACAAAAGCATTTTTAGGAAAAAGGAAAAAAAAACCCTTAGGCAAAAATCTTAAATATGCAGTAAGTAAAACTTGTTGCAATAGATCAGCGGTTTTTCTGTTCCAAAAACATGACCCGGCCACAGAGCCAAACTTTCGTTAAATTTATGGCTCTAACAGCTGGTAATTTCACTTTTTCGCATTTCGAGTTTGGGGGAACAAATGCCGCTTAAGGTGCTCCGGAAATTATGTTTGGTCCATGAGAAACTGTTCTCGGAAGTGTGAGTGTTTTTGTGTAACGATGCCACACAGTTCTATGAAAATTTTACGCATATTTCAAAGTAGGTATTTTGTACTCATAAGAAGTGTTCCAAAAGCCGTCGTACCAAGGAAAAGTAAAAACTAAAACACAAATTCATTCCATGAAAAGCTTATCACCAAAGTGACAGTTTCCGACCAAATGTAAAGAACACGTGGAGCATTTAGGGCCACTGGAACGTTCCTTTGAAAAATTTGATTTTTCCTGAGAAGAGAGTCTTTCCAAGAGCACATATAAAAATACCGATAGATGTTTCCGTTTATGGAACCTGTTCTCTGTTTATTTTGATTGAAAAACAGATAAACTTGTAAGTTTCCTCTAAAATTGAAACTGGAACGGTTTTTCCTTGTCAATTATTGAAGCGGAATTCATCATTCATTCGTGAGCTGACAACTGGCACCGGGAGACCTGTACCAATCTGGTAAATTATTCATAAATAGAACCATTTTACCATCGCCAGAGTCATTCGTCGGATTGCAATTATCTTTTTAATAAAACAGTCCACGGAACAGAGGATTATGTCACGTCAGAGCGTAGCAAACCCGTTGTTGTCTTGTGGATAATTCTAAATCAGGTTGGGGCGCAATTCCGCTAGAATAAACAGAACAGAGCGGAACAAGTTGTCGTTTACTCAGTTGTCCTCTAATTGAATTGAGCCGGCATCCCTGAGCAAAGATCAGCCGAGATTGAAGTTTAATGCAAACCCAAGTCGGTCGGGAACGGTAACAATTGCAATTGGAAATGTTACAAACACGTTGCATCTTGAAAATTAAGTCCAGATTTAGAATTGAAATTTGAATCAGGTTAAGTGTTGTTCGAAGTGGGAATGGAGATCAAGCTATTAACTTTGGAATTTTTTTTTGTTTCGAATATACTGCCGCTCATAGCAAGTCCGTCCCATTCGCGTTTTTGTTGAGTTGAGAAAACAGCAATTGAATTTTTTTACTTGTATTGAGAAATGTCGTATTTTCCTGCGGTTTTGATGGCAGCAATCAACAGCATTTGTTACTTACGTGACAAACAAATACTTTTGCATCATTGCTCGTTCAAAAATACCAAAATTTGGTTGGTTTGTGTTGAAAATTATATTCTGGGACGCATATGCGATTATTTTCATGGTAGGTATTTAGCAAAAATGATAGCAAGTCAGTCCCATTCCATAGCCAACTGCAAACGCTGATGAAAAAACAAGGCTAGAAGAGAGCTTGTCCCGATCTATCGGAACCAAGTTCTTGGACAACCTAGGGTAAGCATTCTAGATGCAGAACCAGACCAGGCTACCGGATCTTTAAAGAATAAATGGAAAATACCCGGTCTGATCCGGTTGCCCGGATATCGAGGAAAAAACCCGATTTTTTCTGAATTTTTATCACAATTTTTGCAAAATCCAAACTAAAAACTCTTATTCAAATCCTGAAATGTATTATTTTTGGGACGAATTACTTCGAATATAAAATAAAATAGCTTTGCATACATTTTTTGAATAGTAAAATAAGATTTGAACGCCCGCCGTTGATGTGTCTTGGTAAAAAATCTGTTTTCATGTGTTTATTTTTTACCTTTTCTCTTGCCTTTTATAGGAAAATATCTGGATTTTGACCGGATTTGACGGGTTATGGCCCGGTTTTTGAGTTCGAAATTTTGAAATCCATTACCCAGGAGATTGCCTTATTTTGGGGTAAAAATGATCGAATTTTCCCGGCCGGATACGTTCAAAAATAAACTTAGAAAGCTTAATGTGAGTATGAAGAGGGCTACAAGTAAAGACCTCTTATGAGTTTTAATTTTATACAATTAAAATTTTAAATTGAATGTTCGGAAAAATAGCAAAAAATATTTCACTTTTTTATAACATACGAGAAATTGCTGTAACAGCCAGGCCAATCTGTATCATATCGAATATAACTGCAGGCTGCACAATTGTTATAGTAGCAACGTTATATTTCAAAGCACACTACATGGTCGTCTATCACTATAATTATTAACTTTGGGACCGACTTGTGATGATTTTCTCGATGGGACTGACTTGCGATCATTTTTACGATGGGACAAATTTACTTGAGGTTTTTTTCAATGTTCATCAGAACAAAGTATTCAAAAAAAATATTTCTCCTAAAACTACCGATAATTTTAAGGTGATTCCACGGATAAACTCAAAAATGATGAAAATGCAAATGGGACGGACTTGCTATGAGCGGCAGTATAGTCCTTTTAACATCTTTATGTCATTCGTGACTTATATCAACGATGAAGTAGGCGGACAAGTAATTGAAAAACTTATCCGGTACAACTGTGATCGATGTTTACTCTTGGGCTCGAACTCATGGACATCGGCTCAGAAAGCAACATTTTTAAAACAAAAATTTCGCAAAAAAAACATTGTTTAAGTATTTTTCAATGAAAACAAATTTGAACTGGCAATAAACGACCGGTGGCAAGAAACCCTCAAAAACTGTATAAAACGAACGGATAAAACTTAAAATACGTTGTCCGACGCCACTTTCAAATCCAATATGGTGGCTTCCACTTTAAAGCAATCGAAAGATTCCGTTACCGCGGTTGAATTAAAAGGAATCTTTCGATTGCTTTGATTCAGTTGAATCATTCAACCAAGTAGGCTCATACCACAACAGGGCTTCCACTTTACTTTAAAATGTTGGAAGTAACTGAATAGCACATGAAACCCCCAAAATATGGGTATTGGGTTCAAGGACGTCGGATTTTGTTGTTCGACGTCACTTTGAAATCAAAGATGGCGGTTTCTGATTAACTTCAAAATCCAGTTAATAACTGAAAATCTCATGAATCATCCACAATATGGGAAATGAGTGGAAGGGCTCAAAAAGAAAATGAAACTTGTATGACAAATATTTTAAAAAATCTGGAAAAAGCATCTGGAAAAATTTACAAAAATATGACCAGTGTTATAAAAATAAGACAAAATAATGACAAAAATATATCAAAACTGTGCAAAAACACCAAAAACTATTACTAAAACTTGACAATTAAATGACAATAATCTGAAAGAACTATGACAAAAAAATGACAAACAAAAAATTTACAAATGACAAAACTTTGAATAAAATACGACAAATGTGGTAAAAAATATACCAAAAATATGACAAATATAATCAAAACATATCAAAAATATGATCAAAATAAAACAAAAATGGCAGAACTACGGTAAATGGGTAAAAAATATGACAAAATTTTGACAAATGGTGTAAAATTATGATCAAAATTCGACAATTATATAACAATAACCTGACAGAACTAATATAAGACCAAATATTTGAAGACAAATTAACAAAATGAGCTCCAATGAAATCACAAAAATCTGACAAAACTGATGATAAACTGTGAAAAATTTATGACAAAAGTGATAAAAGAAAGGCAAAAATTTTACATTGAAAAGATAAAAGGCAAATGTAGCCCATCATGATAAGGTTGCCAGAATTTTTCCAGCATGTATCCGGCAAATCCAGGCAATTTTATATGAATACCTGGCAAATAAGGGCAATTGATTACAAAATTGACAACAAAAAAACCGGGCAATATCCGGGCAATTTTGGATAAAACCCAAAAATTACTCAACAAAAATCAAATAAAAATAATTGGAAAAAAATGTTTTTTTTATCAAAACAACCTTTTGAAGCAACGGGCGACTTCAAATTTGAAATTTCCCCGGCGGGCCGCTTTGAAATAAAATTAAGGTAGGAAATAATTGTTTGCAGAATTTTACTTAATTTTTTATATCTGCAAAGTTTGGACAATAACAAAACTGAAAAAGAATAAATAAAACTTATTCATGCATTTGCATAAACATATTTCTAATATTGATTAAACCAGCCGAAGTTGAATTGATTCATCGATAAATCTTGATCATGTTTCAAGAGTTTAAATCATTTAATTGATTTAAAATGCTAAGAGATTTTTTTTCCACAAAATGGGAACATCGTTTACTTCCTTTTTATTTATTATATACGAAAATTTTTAAAAATCTTTTTATGGTTCGTAAAACGATTTGAAGCTTTACCATAACGATTTTTAATGTGCAGATTTTCGAAAAGTTTTTTTCAAAATGTATTTAAATTTTGTTCGTGTAACCTCAAAATTTTCTATGCACTGTGATTTTTTTTTAATTTGAAGTTCCGTACGAAATCATTGCATAGAGATGTTGATCAAAGTTTTAAAATTATGAAAAAATCATTAATTCACAGATTTTCAAGCAGATTTGTCAATGTTATGTGATAATATTTTTGATCCTAGTAAATTTTTAGAGATTTCGTAAATTATCTAAATTTAATTTTAATACCTCTGGGATAGGCTTCCTAATTCTGAATTATGAAAATCATAGAACATTTAATATGTGGATTGCCAATTTTGAAGTAAAATAAAAAAAAAATAGAATCAGACAAATACGACAGTAAAACTACAAAAGTTTAACAAAATATGACAAAAATCCTTAAAAAATTATGAAAAATATATTAACAAAATATGACAAATGAGATACAAATATGACGGAATAATGACAAAATAAGAACATGCAATGAGCTTGTGATATATAAAGCTCAGTTGGCAAGTCAGCTGCCTCCTGAGACGATGTTAATTAGCTCGAATCCGCAAGAGTAGTTATCGAACACAGTTCTACCATATAAGTTATTCAGTAATTTTCTGATTAATGCATCATTGATTTAAGTCGTAAATGACATGAAGATGTTACTACATTTATAATATTTTATGAAGTTATCAGATGTCTGTTATTTAATTGCCAAAATTTGTCTTACTTTTAATTTTTCATAAGTTATCATAATTGTCATATTTTTGTCACATTTGTCATAGTTTCCATAGTGTTGTTAAAAAATTTCGAGTTTTGTTATTATTTAATTTTTTTATAGCTTCATCAGATTTTTTTTTTAATTTCTTTGTTAAATTTCTGTCATCTATCATTATTTTTTATTTACATAGTATTCCGTCTCACGACATAACTTGACGAACATAATTCCTAAAATTCACTCGGTTCATAGCAACCGTTCTCCAATTTCTCGGGCACCCCACGTTCGCCAGATCACGCTCCACTTGGTCTAACCACCTCGCTCGTTGCGCCCCCGCTCGTCTTGTTCCTACCGGATTCGTAGCGAACACCTGTTTTGCAGGACAGTCGTCCGGCATTCTCGCAACATGTCCTGCCCAGCGTATCCGGCCAGCTTTCACCACCTTCTGGATAATGGGTTCGCCGTAGAGTCGCGCGAGCTCGTGGTTCATCCTTCGCCTCCACATTCCGTTCTCCTGTACGCCGCCAAAGATGGTTCTTAACACTCGTCGCTCGAATACTCCGAGTGTACGCAGGTCCTCCTCGAGCAATATCCATGTCTCGTGCCCGTAAAGAACAACCGGTCTAATAAACGTCATATACAGGTTACACTTCGTGCGAGGGCTAAGTCTTCTCGACCGCAGTTGCTTGTGGAGTCCATAGTAGGTACGACTTCCGCTGATAATTCGCCTCCGGGTCTCACGGCTGGTGTCATTGTCTGCGGTCACCAGTGAGCCGAGATAGACAAAGTCTTCGACTATCTCCAGCTCGTCGCCGTCGATCGTGACCTTGTTATTACTGGACAAGCGGGTTCGGTCGGTCTCGGATCCGCAGGCCAGCATGTACTTCGTCTTTTCTTTATTGTTGTTTATTGTTTATTATATTGGTATCATCTGACAAAGGTGGGTGTCTGAATGAATAAAACTTAAATCTAGGTTTACATAAATTGTTTTCTAGTTTCTTAGTCGTTTACTCATGCTATGCTCAATCCGTTGTTTGAAAGGGGGTCGTTACTGCCATAGCGCGTACTTCGTGGTTCCAATGAGAGCCAGTCTCGATTACGAAGGGTTCGTTCTGGAGCATAAATGTTACAACGGGAAAGCAGCCAACAGCAGTCAATTTCTCAAGATCTTTGCCACGAACAGTGATCGACCAATGGAATGACGATCCGCCAGCGTATGGAGTCCAAGCAGAGCACATCGTTGTGGAAAAGGCGGTAGATTTAACGGGTTTTTCCAAGGTAGTTCACGGAGAGCATACCGCACAAATCGCCGTTGAATTGCTTCGAAACGCGTAACCCACAAAGCCTCAAACGGCCACCATACCAGATTCGCAGATTCCAATATTGATCGAACCAGGCAGCAATATAGAGCTCGTAGGCAGACGGGATCGGTGAACTCTGTACTCAGGCGTCTTGGACGTATTAATTATCAACCCAATCCAGCGTCGCGTTTCAGTTTGCGGTAGATGTCTTCCACCGCCGCAGATGATCTGCCGACTATATCAATGTCATCGGCAAAGCAGATAAGTTGACTGGATCTGTTGAAAATCGTGCCCCGCATTTCGCCCACCGCTCGTCGAATAACACCTTCTAGCGCCACGTTGAACATCATGCAGGATAGACCATCACCTTGTCGAAGCCCCCTGCGCGATTCGAATGAACTCGACAATTCACCCGAGATCCGCACACAGCACTGCGTTCCATCCATCGTCGCACACAGGAGTATTTGACCCAAATACCTGGCCAAAACTCAAAATTTATATTTCATTTTCAACTTTTATGTTAACGTTTATTTGATTCTTGAATAAATTTAGCACTATGTACCGGTCAGTTTTTGACATCTGATTTATTTATAAGCTGTAGCAGTTGTTGAAACTTTAGTATTTTCATGAGATAGAATTTTTCTACAAATCGTTGAATCAGCGCGAATAAGTCAAATCTATGATAAAAACTTTCTTAAGTGGCTTAACATGAAAATTTGAAATGGAGAACTTCAATGGAGGAATGTTTAATAACTTTAAGTATAATAGATAAAAATCGATGATTTTAGAGACAATATACAGTGCTTTGAAAATTCTTTTATTTATTTTTTGTTTTAAACGTTGATTTTTTTACAAATTAATGTTTTTGTTTATGTTCCCAGCAAAACCCGGCAAAATGTTTGATATCATTTGAAAATTGATAACTTCAAAAGTCATGTGCAAAAGAAAAAAATCGCGCAATCTCGCGCAATTTAGATATTTTTGAGTTTGAAGTTTAAAAATATTGATAGTTTTTTCCCCCTAAAAAGTCACCTTGGGCTTCGTTTATTCTAAATTAAAGCCCAGTAAAATTCATGTTCTTCTTCGAATATTTTCAATTGATATTTCACTTTTAAAAACAAATAAAAAATTCTAGGTTTTTCTTAATTTTATAACTTTTTTAACCTGGATTATCTATCTGGTCATATAAATGTTAGAAAATTTCTGAAAGAAAATTATGAAAAATTACGAAAACGATAAATAATATATTAAATGATCCAATGAACGTTTGATGAGTCAAAATAAACGCTTTTATTGACTTCAAACCTAAAAAATATTTTTGGCCAACTTTTTCTTCTACGTACTCCAGTGTGCCGTTCTCGTCCATGATTTTCCATAGCTCGTTACGGTCGATCGTGTCGTATGCGGCTTTGAAGTCGATGAATAGATGGTGCGTAGGGACTTGGTGTTCCCGGCATTTTTGGAGGATTTACCGTAATGTGAATATCTGGTCCGTCGTAGACCGTCCCTCCATGAAGCCGGCCTGATGACTTCCCACGAATCTGTTTGCTTGTGGCGTTAGGCGGCGGAGTAGGATTCGGGACAACACTTTGTAGGCGGCATTGAGGACAGTGATCGCTCGGTAGTTCTCACAGTCCAATTTGTCGCCCTTCTTGTAGATGGGGCATATTACCCCTTCCTTCCACTCCTCCGGTAGCTGTTCTATGTCCCAGATCCGGATTATCAACCGGTGTAGGCAATCGGCCAACCTGTCCGGGCCCATTTTGATGAGTTCAGCTGCGATGCCATCCTTCCCAGCCGACTTGTTTCTATTCAGCTGGCGAATGGCTTCCTTAACTTCACTCATCGTTGGGAGTGGCTCCTCTTCGTCGTTGGCTACGCCGGCGATGTACCTTCCCCCACCGTCTTGATCTCCTGCATGTGCGCCGTTCAGGTGTTCATCGAAGTGCTGCTGCTTGTCATCTATCATATTTTTATTCATTTTTGTTTTAAATGTTTTGTCCAAGGCTTGGTCAATTTATTGCCAGATTTATAAAATGTTTGCTATATTTTTATTTAATTTATGTCATAATTTTATTATGTTCTGTCATTTATCACATTTGTCATAATTTCATATATCTTTGGCAGAGTTTCGTAATATGTGTTATTTTAAGATAGTCATATTTTTGCCATATTTTTTTCCTAATTTTGTTATTTTTTTGCATTGTTTTGTCAGATTTTTTCCCATACGATTTTCAGTCATTCACAATATTTTACAGTTGAGCGTAAGCCGCCGTATTGATTGTCAGACAGCGAAATTCGACTTTTACTAATTGAGTCCTTTCTCCCGATACCCAAATTGTGAGTGATTCATGCGAGCTGTCACTCATTTAAAGCATTTGGAAGTTAAGCGGAAGCCGCCTTATCTTGGATTTCAAAATGGTGTCAAAAATCTATTTTCCGAAGACCCCATAAGGTCCTGGCTCGTGCATTCATATCCTTTAAATTCGTCTTTATACCCCCTGCGGTCTTCATTGTTTTCACTGTCCTGGAACCAAGGTTACCAAAACAAAATTCTTTGTTTTTGTGAAAAAAAAAATCATTATTTCTGTGATTTTACCCAGAAAATCTGTGACGGGTTTTTGTGATGAAAAAAGCATTGATTTCATTTAACGTCATGAAAAATGTTTCTCTTTTACATTTTATTTGAGAAAAATTAATAAACAATAACAATCTCATTATGACTTTCCAATACAATGTAAGAAATCCAAAATTAAAGTTCACAATGTCTCTTTAAAACTTTGTATATATTCCCATTTTTGCAGATTTTTAAAAAAAAGTACAAAAAGAAAAGTTCAATACCCTTTTAATCGGAAATCAAAATTACTAGCGTTCTTGGAGATAGTTGATCATTTAATTAAGTTGTCTGTTTTTAAAATGATGATTAAGCTCGATTGCTTTGCCAAAAAGTACACATATTTGTTAAATTATTTTTTGCAATTTTCAAGAGCTGTTAGAAAGAAATTAAATGAATATTTTAAATCAGCGCCCTATTATTTGTCAAAAATAGCTCTTATATCAGGTATTGTATCAGCAGCATCAGCTCTGACATTCTCTGCACCTGTTTTTGTTTTGTTTTACTATAACGATAATTTATGGTCTGTGAGCACATATAATTGGGCCATGAAACGTCAAGTATTCCATAAAAATCATAATTTTGGATTGAAGTTCCATTTCGCATATTTTTCAATGATTCTTTTGAATGTTTGATAAAATTTCAAACGTTTGTTTTGGTATTCAGGATGTTTCTGAAAAATGTTTTTGGGTCCGATCACTATTTAAAAAAGCATAATATTGGAATTTTCAGACCTTCCATTCAGCCATTTTATAAGAAGGTAAATTTCTAAAACAAACACCCATCGCCCCCTCCCCCCCCCCCCCCCTGATACGATTTTACGTTTTCGATTCTTTAAAACATAAGTATTTTTCGTTAAAGGAATCGTGAATATAGAATTTTTATTTTTTCAAAAACCAAACTTGGAACTCTTAAAGCGAGCTAATAAATAATTCGATACTGGAGTGATACCATTGAAATTTCACAATACAATAGTTAAGGAGCATTTCATAACCTCATGTTTATAAAAAGTTATGCTAGGCCCTATTTGTAACATTCATGCTCTAGTTTGAGGAAATTCATTAAAAATTCCTTTTGGAACCTTATTTCAGCTTAAATTGAACTTTGGAGGCACGCGTTAAACCTATAGTTACCAGATTGCCTGATTTTATTCGGGTTTGCACGGATATTTAATACAAAATTGAAAACAAGCCGGCTCAGCCCGCTTGCCCGAATTTCATTGAAAAATGCCCGTTTTGGCCCCTTCTTTTGGCAAATCAAACCAAAAAAAAAGTGATAAATTTTTTTTAATGCCTTTAAAACGAAATTTTTGAGCAAATTTAAAAAAAATACATGAAAATCCTTTCATACGCCATAAATACAATTTAAAATCTGTTAAAAAAAAAATTCATAATTTTTGTTGAGCGATTTCTTGGTTTTGACAAAATTTGACCGATTATTTTCAGAAATTTTGCCGTCAATTTTAAAATCAAATGTCCGGATTTTGACATGTTTTTGTTTTAATTTGCCCGTATTTGTACGGCCCGGATACGTGCTGAAAAATTTTTGGCAACCTTAGTTTAACCCTCTAGTTCTCAAGCCCGCTTTAAGACGGGGTTGCAGAATTGGCATAAACCGGGGCCAATAATATTTTTTACTTTCATTTTGTCCAGAATGTCTTTCTTTGTACGAATGAAAGCTGTAACACAGAGTTGTCAAAAGCTTAATAACATTAGAAATTGGAATTGGACCTATTTTTTTAATTATCAACTTGGTAGCATCAGGAATCCTTGATCCATGATTTTTCTGCTACAATAATTGGCAGTTCAATCTTACATATGCCACCATTTTGCAATGAATTTTTGAGAAAGAAAAATCCTCAGTAAGGTAGGAAATAAACCCAGTTGATAGGCGGGGTTGGGAATCAACGACAACAATATAAAAGATACGCACAATATTCACTTAGATATTGGTGGATCAAAAGTCATATAAAAACAAGACTTTGGGTATATTTAAAAATGGTTGGAAAAAATGGTTGAAGTGTGTGTAAACTGCAACCGAAAAAGTACTTAAAATATTGTTACTTAGCCCATGTTGTTATGCAGTTCTATAAAATTTTTAAAAAATTCTCGTCCACAAAAATGTTTTATTCGTAGAGCAATAGTTCGTTGCAATCATATAACTCAGCTTTTGTGCATTTTTCAGCGAAAAAAAAATTGGTTCTAGAGAATTACTAGATATAATAAAAAAAATCCATCAAATTATAATCCGTTGAGCTATTGAATTTCAAGTCACAAATATCCTCGAAAAGCTCAATTGAGTTGGACAATAGTGGGGTTGTTTTTCTAGCGCATATATAGAAACTTAAAAGATGACTGAAGAAAAAATAAAAAAAAATGGCTCAGAAAAGATCAGTGATGGCACAAATAAACAACAAACAAATGGTAAAAGCCAAAAAAGTATGGAAAAAAAAGGAGTCGGGATCTTTCAGGAACTTGAATTTGATAAGCGAGACTCAGGAGGAGTTCTTGATTTTTTCTAAATCATGATTTTGTTATTCTTTCGAGATGATTTTTTTGATTGACAAATCAAATAATAACAATTTCTGAAATTTTCGGCATACCTGAAAATTTTTGCCAATCCATCTGATTACATTTTCTCTTGGAATCAAATAAATCCCCAACGTTTGAAAGACTAGCTGTTACCAAAAATTGCTTTTTCGAAAAGTTTAATGAATTAAATATTTATTTTACTTATTAACTGGTTAATTGTTTTTCAACATCAATTTCGCAGATTCTGGGAAACCGACATTCGCACCGCCCGAACGGCTAACAGGACCACAATCCGTAGAAGGCAGGAAGGAGGATCCATGGCAGGAAGCCGGGCCGCCGAAGCCGACATGATGGCTACGTAAGTATTTTGTTTTCTATTTATCGAGATTAGCATTTTTCGATGCAAAACACCAAATTCACGTTAATTGAGAGCAACTTCGGCATTGTGCAGACAGACAGATGCTTCAGGGAGTTTTTTCGATCCTCTGTTTGTGGGAATTAGAAAATAAATAATTTGTCTTGAGATGATTTCTTTATAAGATTGAATTCGTGGAAGGTTTGGAAATTCGTTTTTTCTGATAATGAAAGTAAGATTAATTTCTGTGAAAGCATATTTTTAGCTAAATATTTAATTACAACGAGAAAATAATTGACTTAGTCAAAACTAAAATAATTTTTAAATTAAAAAACTCTATGTTAAGAAATATTGCAAACACTTTATCCAGAAGATGTCGAAGTTTCATCTTCTGGCAAGCTTCAGTTACATACTTTCTGCTATCCAGCTTAATCATTTCTCCTTTTACTTCCACTTTGCTGTCACATATTTTCTTCCTAATGATAGCACAGTGCCACATTTCCCACATTATGTCCCCAGCACCCACAGTTGCCTTACTCAGGGGTGGCACTTGAAGGGGGAAAAGGGTGGTTTTCATCACTTGTTTGCATGTCAACTAGGGTAACGAGTACGTCAGTCTGTCATCGTCATTCGAGGAAGAAAAAAAAAATAAGAAAAGAGGCGCAACAACAAATGACGAAAGATAATTTTTCAGCCTTTTCCTTCCATGGGTTTGTGCCTCCTGTTGACATTCACCCGTGTGGTAGCAACTTTTTCGATGGGACGCTTTATTGCGATTTATTATTCCGAGCTAACTTTTTAACTGATGTAACCTGTCATTGTGAGCTGTTGAATGAAAGCTGGGTATCAATCAAAGAAGCAAAATCACAATAAACTTCCAGCTTTAGGTCGGAGATTCCCTTGAGGAGTTAAGGTTTTTTTAAAGTATGTAGAATTTAATAACAGCGAAAATGATCATGTAATATTACAAAAATGACAAAAATGACAAAAATGACCAAAATGACAAAAATGACAAAAATGACAAAAATGACAAAAATGACAAAAATGACAAAAATGACAAAAATGACAAAAATGACAAAAATGACAAAAATGACAAAAATGACAAAAATGACAAAAATGACAAAAATGACAAAAATGACAAAAATGACAAAAATGACAAAAATGACAAAAATGACAAAAATGACAAAAATGACAAAAATGACAAAAATGACAAAAATGACAAAAATGACAAAAATGACAAAAATGACAAAAATGACAAAAATGACAAAAATGACAAAAATGACAAAAATGACAAAAATGACAAAAATGACAAAAATGACAAAAATGACAAAAATGACAAAAATGATAAAAATGACAAAAATGACAAAAATGACAAAAATGACAAAAATAACAAAAATGACAAAAATGACAAAAATGACAAAAATGACAAAAATGACAAAAATGACAAAAATAACAAAAATGACAAAAATGACAAAAATGACAAAAATGACAAAAATGACAAAAATGACAAAAATGACAAAAATGACAAAAATGACAAAAATGACAAAAATGACAAAAATGACAAAAATGACAAAAATGACAAAAATGACAAAAATGACAAAAATGACAAAAATGACAAAAATGACAAAAATGACAAAAATGACAAAAATGACAAAAATGACAAAAAATGACAAAAATGACAAAAATGACAAAAATGACAAAAATGACAAAAATGACAAAAATGACAAAAATGACAAAAATGACAAAAATGACAAAAATGACAAAAATGACAAAAATGACAAAAATGACAAAAATGACAAAAATGACAAAAATGACAAAAATGACAAAAATGACAAAAATGACAAAAATGACAAAAATGACAAAAATGACAAAAATGACAAAAATGACAAAAATGACAAAAATGACAAAAATGACAAAAATGACAAAAATGACAAAAATGACAAAAATGACAAAAATGACAAAAATGACAAAAATGACAAAAATGACAAAAATGACAAAAATGACAAAAATGACAAAAATGACAAAAATGACAAAAATGACAAAAATGACAAAAATGACAAAAATGACAAAAATGACAAAAATGACAAAAATGACAAAAATGACAAAAATGACAAAAATGACAAAAATGACAAAAATGACAAAAATGACAAAAATGACAAAAATGACAAAAATGACAAAAATGACAAAAATGACAAAAATGACAAAAATGACAAAAATGACAAAAATGACAAAAATGACAAAAATGACAAAAATGACAAAAATGACAAAAATGACAAAAATGACAAAAATAACAAAAATGACAAAAATGACAAAAATGACAAAAATGACAAAAATGACAAAAATGACAAAAATGACAAAAATGACAAAAATGACAAAAATGACAAAAAATGACAAAAAATGACAAAAATGACAAAAATGACAAAAATGTCAAAAATGACAAAAATGACAAAAATGACAAAAATGACAAAAATGACAAAAATGACAAAAATGACAAAAATAACAAAAATGACAAAAATGACAAAAATGACAAAAATGACAAAAATGACAAAAATGACAAAAATGACAAAAATGACAAAAATGACAAAAATGACAAAAATGACAAAAATGACAAAAATGACAAAAATGACAAAAATGACAAAAATGACAAAAATGACAAAAATGACAAAAATGACAAAAATGACAAATATGACAAAAATGACAAAAATTAAAAAAATTAAAAAAATTGATTTAAAGAAATACAAAAATTTCAAAAACGACAAAAATTACAAAAATTACAAAAATTACAAAAATTACAAAAATTACAAAAATGACAAAAATTACAAAAAAATTACAAAAATTACAAAAATTACAAAAATTACAAAAATTACAAAAATTACAAAAATTATAAAAATTACAAAAATTACAAAAATTACAAAAATTACAAAAATTTCAAAAATTACAAAAATGACAAAAATTACAAAAATTACAAAAATTACAAAAATAACAAAAATGACAAAATTTTCAAAAATTATAAAAATAACAAAAATAACAAAAATTACAAAAATTACAAAAATAATAAATATTACAAATATTACAAAATTTACAAAAATTACAAAAATTACAAAAATTTTTTTTTTGCGTTTATTTAGGACCGTTTTTTTTACATTCGGGTCCGTGACGTTTCAAAGTTTCAAAGTAATGTTATATTCTATCGTACAATTGAATTGATTTTAAGTATTCTAACACTTTTGTTGCTCTTTCTTTGTCGTCTGCTAATGCCTCTCGAAGATTACCCGGTACTCCGTGACTGATCCGTTCCTCTTCCAATTGTGGGCACATTGCGATGATATGTTTCACAGTTAATACTTCGTTGCATCTGTGACATAATGGGCGATCTACTTTGTCCAGAAGGTACGAATGTGTAAGTAGTGTATGTCCGATGCGTAAACGTGCTAGGATCACGTCATCTCGTCGATTTCCCAATAATGCAGCTTTGAATGGAAGCACCGTATTTTTAACTTCGCGCAATTTGTTGGTAAGGTTTGAATGCCACTGCATCTGCCATCGGTTAATGAACTGTGTCTTGATGATTTTCCGTATTTCCTTGATGTCTATAATCTGGTTTTCATCCTCTGGCAGTTCCAAAGCCTTTTTTGCTTCAATGTCTGCTCTCTCATTTCCCGGAATCCCGATATGACTGGGGACCCAGCAAATAACTATTTCTGATCCCATCTCGACGATCTGATTGAACAGGATTTGTACAGAGTCCTTCCACCTGGAGTTTAATTTGCATTTTTCGAGGTTTGTTACAACGCTCATGGAGTCGGTACATATAAGATATGCTCGAGATTCTCGCTGGTTGACTATCCAAGTCAGTGCTTGTTTGATTGCTTCGCTTTCTGCTGCAAAAATACTGCTAATGTTGTTAATGCGCTTTTGGAATACGAAATCATCACACACTATTCCATAGCCGCATTTCGAGTCTTTTTTCGATCCATCTGTAAAGATTGCTTTGTGAATACGGTATTTTGTTTGCCGTAATTCCTTGAAAATATGTCTTAGATCGTTCGATGTTGTGCCTTGGGAAAGTTCATGATGAAGGCTTTTGTCCACGTTGAGTTTAAGCCGTTTCCACGGAGGGCATTCTGGAAATTTGAAGACTGTTGTTCTCGGGAGCTGTAGTTCTAATTCGGCTATCAAATTTGATCCTCTATCGATGTAGCTGTTGGGCTGGGTTCTGGGTCGCTCTCCCCATCTTTCGTCGGAACTTATGTCGCTGTTGCTGTCACTGCTGAGATGGTTTATGTTATCATCTTCAGAGTTTTCCTCGATACGATCAACGGCTAGACATCGGGAAGTATAAACCACGGTTCGCTGATTGATCAGTGTTTTCAAACTGGGGATTCCAGTTTCGGCTTGTAGACTAACCACTGGACTTGTTCGGAAGGCTCCTACAATTGCTCGAAGTCCTGCGTTGTGGACTGTTTCCAACGATTGGTGAACTTTACCTTCCATGGCTGATAAAATCGGTGCTGCGTAAAGAAGTTTTTCAAGTATAGTTGCACGGTATAGTTTTAACAGGGTGTTTCTGTCTCCTCCCCAAGTCCTAGCAGCTATGCTCCGGATAAAAAGTACTCTTTGCTGGCAGGCTGCTTTCACTTCTTCAGCGTGGGCACGATATTTCAGGTGTTGATCGAAGGTAACGCCTAAGCATTTGTGTTGGTTTTTGCGAGGCATACTCGTCCCATTGAGCGTTAACTTGCTCGGAGTTGTCGGTTTTGTTTTACGTGGTGTGCGGTAAATGACCGTTGCACATTTTTCAGCTGATATTTTATATCCGGTTTCAGTTTCCCAGGGCCCTAATTGGTCAAAAGCTGTCTGAAGCTTACCTTCTGTTTGCTCTGCGTTTTCGCCAGTTGCGATCAAGATTACGTCGTCAGCGTATATCAGGCACTCAACGGTTGAGGGTAGATAACTAGTAAGGGTATTTATAGCTAGTAAGAACATTGTCACACTTAACACCGAACCTTGGCAAAGGCCGGTTTCCATTGGCTTGAGACTCGACGTATTTCCGTTAATCGATACTTGGAAATTCCTGCTTCGTAGCATTTCTTGAAGGTAGTGCACCATTTTTCCACCAATATTGTTACTCACCAACTGCTCTAGACAGAGCCTGCGCCAGGTAGTATCGTAGGCTTTGCTGATATCTAGGAATGCTACTTGAGCTATTTTATTTTTGTTCAAAGTGTCACGGATAATCTTTTCGAGGGTACAAAGGTGATCTGCTGTGCTTCGTCCTTTTCGGAAAGCGTACTGACGATTGTATAGCAGATTTTTCGTTTCTAGAAGATGAACCAGGCGATTATTGATCATCCTTTCGAAGACCTTTCCCATGCAGCTGTTGAGGTAAATTGGGCGGTAGTTTAGAGGATCTGATCGTTGGCCTTTACCTTTAAAGATGGGGACAACAATCGATTTTGTCCATTCCAGGGGATAGACTGATTCCTCCCATAATCGGTTGTATGTCTCTAGCAGAACAGTTTTCCCATCTAGAGGGAGGTGCGAAAGCATCGCGTAATGGATGTTGTCAGGTCCTGGGGAGGAGCCTTTTAGTCCTTCCAGAGCTTCGTCGAGTTCATATCTGCTAAACTTTTGGTTGTACTGGCCTGAGTCTGCCGGAATAAGCAACTCATTGGATTCGACCTGTCGTTTGTGATTGAGGAAACGTTCACTATACGCACTTTCACTCGATACTTTTTGAAAAGCGTCTCCCAGGAACTCGCATATGGCTTTGGGGTCTGTAGTCGTTTCATTTTCATAGCGGATCGAGGTAATTTGATGGCCCCTCTTTTTTCCTTGTATTTTACTATAGTTACTCCACATTTCCTTCAATGGGGTCTGTGAAGAAAAAGTTCCTGCCAGTTCTTCCCAACTTTTCCTCTTCGCATTTATGATCGCTTCTTTTGCAGCAGTGTTGGCGTTTCGGAAGGTGCTCTCAAGTTGATCTGGGTTTAATCTGTTGGCTTTCAGCTGTCTTAACGCTTTCCTCCTTTTTTTGACGAGCTCTGCGATGTCTTCATTCCACCATGGAACGCTCTTTTTTCCAAAAGTGCCTTTCGTCTTGGGAATGGAAAGTTTTGCAGCTTCTAGGATAGATTTTGTTAAATTTACTACTTGGCGTTCCACGTTGCTGTCTCGTTCAATGTTGAGTGCATTTTGATATTGCTCCCAGTCGGCGTCCTCAATTTTCCACCTAGCTCGACTTTTTGGTGGTATTATCCTTCCAGGAAAAACTACACTGATCGGTAAATGGTCACTACTGTAGGCATCTGCTGACACGTTGAATTCGAGTAGTCCGGCTAGATCCTCTGAGCAGAGGGATAAATCTAGGCACGACATACTGCCGTGGCGCTGATCGACGTAGGTGGGTTCTCCATTATTTAGGATGACCAAACTATTTTCTTCTGCGAACTCTGCTATCGTTCTGCCCCGCACGCTAACGTGATCCGCGCCCCACAATGGGTGGTGGGCGTTGAAGTCTCCCACCAACAAATGGGGCTTCGGGATTCGATTGATGAGTGTGGTTAATTCGGAATTGGTGATGTTTTCTCTTGGTGGCAAGTAGATATTGATAATGTTTACGTTGTACGGCGTTCCGATTCTGATGGCTATAGCCTCGAGTGCACTTTCGAGCGCTATTTCCTCACTTTCGATGTCTTCTTTGACAGCCACTATGACTCCTCCTGCTGCTCGGTTCCCTGTCATGCGTGGTCTGTGGTAAACTTTAAATCCATTGATGCGTGGGCAGTTTAGGGAATTGCACATCGACTCTTGCAAACAGATAACAGATGGTTGGTTTTCTTGAATCAAGATATCTAGTTCAGCTTTTGTGGGTCTGAGTCCTTGCACATTCCACGAGATAATACTGGGTGCAGTGTTCGGTGTTGTCCTACTGGAAGAACGATGAGTAGGCTGGCAGAGCACGGGTTGAGGTATGACGTCCCCGCTCCCGCTTCCTCTAAAGTCTTCCCCTGTAGCCAGGGGTGGGGTGGTTACTTTCTCTTCACCGGCCCCCAACCAGTGAGGATTATTTCTCCTGAGTGCAGTAATTCCGTTAGTTCCGTTAGAGTTTCCTGTTGGGTCGCGTTCGTTGATGCCGATAATTCCATTTGTTTCATTAGAGATTCCATTTGTGTTGCGTTCGTCATTGCCAGTTTCGTTGTCTAAAGTTCCAAGGTCGTGTCCGTTTTCGGTTGCAAGTTCAGTCATGATTTGGGCAAGGTTAGGGTTTTGCATATTGGTCATTCCTGTTTTTTGGGGGTCGACCTCTTCTCTTCACGACGACTTCAGGCTGGGGTTGAGTCTCATTTGTTTCTTCAGTTTCCATGGTTGGGCACAGTGGGAGAGAATTTTTTGAGCTCAGCCTCTGCTTTTTCAGCATTGGTGTCTCATCATTTGAAGCAGTTTTCGGTTGGGCTGGATACGATGGTTCGTTGACTTCTGTTTCCATTTCTCGTTCAGATCCGGTTTCAGAAATATCAAGGTTGTCTTCGGCAGCCTTTAGTTTAGCTTTGAGCTGGTAAAACTCCTTCGCAATTTTTCTCAGTTTTTCAATTTCTGATCGATATTTCTTAATGTCTTCAGTTTCTTGTGAACGATTCACTTTTTCTTTGAGACTGGCATTTTCCTCTAGCAACTTGGCAATCTGCACTTCTTTTTCCTGGTCTTTTCGAAGCTGCTCGATACGTTGTTGTGCGCCGCATACATTAGCATAGGAATTTTCCGCGTGTTTTTTTTGCGTACTCTTTCCTTGCTTCTCCAAAGGATATTCCGCTGTCGACTTTGAGTTTGACTATTTCCTCCTCTTTTTGGTAGACTGCACATTTTCGGGATGTTGGTGGATGATTTCCTTTGCAGTTTTTACAAAATGGGTCCTCTTCACACTCTTCGTCTTCGTCTATTTCATTTTCATGGGATTTTGAGCAATTCTTACATGTTGGGTTATTCTGGCATTTGTCCTTAGTATGCCCATAGGTAAAGCAGCGGTAACAAAGTAGAGGCGAAGGATAGAATAGTCGAGTTCTACAATTGATGATACCCATTCGTATTTCCTTCGGAATGACAGTGCCTGAGATTGTAAGCACTACAGTTGGTGTGTTGATTCTTTTGCCGTTTTCCTTTCGCGTTATCCTGCGTGCTTTTATAACGCCTTGTGCGGTTAATTCTTCCACCAGCTCATCGTCGGTTAACGAAATCGCTTCCTTGCAGCTTATAACGCAGCGGCTAATGTTGAAAACAGGGTGGGGAATAACTTGAATTTTCGTTCCGTCGATAAGCTCTTTCATGTTGATCAGTTTTGTTGCTAGTCTAGAGCTGCGTGTTTTGATGACATATTTCAAACCGTTTTCTTCGGTATAAGCGGCTTCGATTTTCCCGATGGATTGGTCAATAGATTTGCTAACGATGAACGGGTTCTGCGGTAACGGTTGTTTCTCGTCGGCTGAGCTCAACGATAATATTATTAATTTTCCGAATGTTCCTTATCGGTCCATGTATTCAGGTAAGGTTCGATCATTTTTATCGGGAGGATCGCCTGTAGTAGTTACCCCCGTGGGGGCATTTAATGCAGCCATAGTGGCTGCCCAGTGTTTGGGCGCTTGTTAGATGACCTCAGCACGAGATTTTTGTATTCCACGATAAAATTCAAAAGAGAAAGATGCGTTCTCACCGTAGTGAGGAACGACTACCCTTTGACCTCTTTACACTTCGGTTCACCCAAGGGTTCAAGGTACAAGTGACCGGCAATGCGTTTCCGCCTGAGCGGGTAACGACTACGCTTTTCCTTTATAGACTACTTTGGCCAAGTGTTGAAGGTACGACCAAAGTAGAGACGTTTTACCCTTTTTTCCCCCAGAGACTTGTTCAACACGTCCAAAAGGTACAAACAAGCCCTGTACCTCAACGATCAATTTGAAAGCGATCGAGTTTTATGGGGCCGCACGGTGTCTTAACTACTCCACACGTGGGTAAGCTTCCAAAAATTGACAGCAGATGTCTCACTATTGGCAAGAGAAATCGCTGTTGGTGGAGCTTTTTCGCTTGCAACTAGGAGGCTAAAGCTTTAGCCCTGCGAGCTTTACTTGCACGCAATGTTGCACGCAGCTGCAACCTAGTTGGCTTCTTGACAGCTAAACAAAACAATACAGCTGTCTTCACTAGCTGCGGCGAAAGATAATGTCTTTATTGTATATTCACAACGCGCTTCGGCAAAAACCTTCACTTCCTTCTAACACTTTGGGTTTCAGTGTTTAAACTCGAAGTAACGCCGATTGAAACGGTGACGATTTTCGCACGAAATTTGGTAATCGAAACTCGACCGATTGAACGAGATGTTTTCAATACCTTAGGTACAAAACAGATGGTACAAAAATTACAAAAATTACAAAAATTACAAAAATTACAAAAATTACAAAAATTACAAAAATTACAAAAATTACAAAAATTACAAAAATAACAAAAATTACAAAAATTACAAAAATTACAAAAATTACAAAAATAACAAAAATTACAAAAATTACAAAAATGACAAAAACGACAAAAATGACAAATATTCAAAAAAAGAAAACCACAAAAATCAAAAAAGTGACAAATATTACGAAAATGACAAATGAATTCTTAGCTCCCGGATATCTTATTCGAAAATTAAAAAATGCAACAAAAATACGATTTATTAATTAAACTTTCCAAAGTCCTAAAAATTCACAGTTGTCGCAAGGACAACAAAATGAACTCATGCAGGTGTGGAATGAGTGAGATTCCATCTTCTCACGACGCAGCACCTGTCTTCCCGAAACGTTCAATAACAAATTATACATGTAGCAGAAACAATTTAGCAAACAAATCCCCCCACGGTTGCTCCTCGGGATCAAATCACGCTAACGATGATGGAGGACGCAGTTTCTCGAGGCACTAAGCGCTCCTATTCATTCATCCCATCCTGCCCGCGATATAATCTCTGCAAACATTCCACGTGACAAAGTTTTAGCCGGTTCTTGTCATCGTCACAAATTATTCAAATTGGCTCAATTAACTAGAGCTTACTCCAACCATCCACTCTTGGATGGGTGGGTTTCGGCCGGTTTCCGGCATCTTATGGCCCGCAACCCTAAAGCTCGCATGATTCCGTCTTGGCCAGTGGAACGGGCTCTTGGAACAGGCGTTTCTCACAGCTACACAGTGGGTTGAAGCGTGTTTTATAATGGAATGGGTAGCACATGTACACCCAAAATTCAGCCTCTGTGCCAATGGCGTGTAGTCAATTACATAGCATCATTGGTACAAGAAGATAACGCGATCGGTGCTGATTCGATTTGCTCCCACCGGCATTAATATCCCAAGTTAACCGAATTGCGTATGTCTGAAAGAAACAAAATAAAAACGCTTTCACGTCCCCCCCTATCGCATCACAAGACGAAGAAGGATGGAAATAAATACCGGCCACCACCAGGCAGCCAGCGAACCGAGCACTGTGCGTGTGAATGTAGCAAAAGCAACAACAAAAACATCCTTCTAATTCAATCCACCAGCAAACAACCACGGCTAAGCTGTGCGTGTGTATGTAGCAAAAGCAACAAGAATATATTCCTTCAATTCACCGGCAAACAAGCACCGGCCAAGCTGCCCGGTTTAGCAGCTGTGTATATGTAGCGTGTGTATGTAATAGCAGGCAGTAAGCAAAGCACAGTTCTCATTCAATTGGTTTCCCGTTTCCTCCACTCCCGTTCCCTTTCCCGTTTCCATCTTGACAAATGAATACCTTGAAAGGAGGCCAAACGCCGGGAAGCCACTGTCGTGCGTTTCTTTTGTGATTGATCGGTGGCAGAATGCCTATGACAAATATCCCTCTTCCTGCATGAAGCTCAAATAGTACACTGGTTAAGATGTCGGTCTGGCAAGACCATATGGTTGGTGATTTGAGTTCGATTCTCCCTACGGGCGCTGTGGTTTATATTTTTATTTTCTTGTTTCTGGGATGAATTATCCAATGGGAACGAAATCCCATAAAATGTTTTTCTTGTTTCGCTTGAATGTAGTGGTCATGCATCATTTTAGTTGGGAGCCGAGTCCTTATGCCAGTTACGGTTTTTCAAACATATCATCTTCGGCACAGTGCACATTTCAGCGCATTATCGGCACAGAGATATGCTAAATAGGCATTGGATTTTTGCAACCTCTTCTATGGGTGTACAACGGTACATTGAAGACAATTTTTAGTCTTTCGAAAAATCAGTGTTCTACCACCTTGTAGTATTGTAGTATTCAAAGAAAGTTGAATATTTCTTAGAATTTTGATTTTTAGTTAAACATTCTCGTAACGTAATGTTTACATGTGAAATTTTTCGAAACAACCTGTCAAGTGGACTTTGAGTAGCTTCCAATAAAGAAGCCCTCCAACCAAAACACTTTAGCACAGTCTTGATAAAGTTCCATTGGAAAACCACAAAACAGGACACCCACACCCATAAATCAGACTCTACTCGAGTAACGAGTTTCCTTGGAAGTGGATTTATCGATATAAGATTCTATGCCGGATCGGCATTAACAAGCTTCTTAATAACTGGTAATAACATCCCAGCGCAAGCGCATTGCATATGTCTGAAATAAACCAAATAAATCAGATCCCTTATCCTATCACAAGACAAAGCAAGATGGAAATAGTCAGGCAGCAAGTATATTGTCGACTGATTACCGAGCGCTGAGTGTGCGTTTGTTTTGGTAATCAGCGGTGGCAGAAAGACTATGACAATAAACTTTCGCTGGCTAACCAACTCAGATGGTGCACTGGGTAATATATCAGACTGGCAAGCCGAGATAGGAGATCTTACAGTGAGTTCGATTCTCACAATATTTTTATTCGGGATGAATTACCCAATAGGATTAAAATCCCTAATAAAATAAATTGTATTTTTGCAACCTCTTCTATTGGTACACGGGACCTAACGGCGAGCTCAATTTTCAATAAAAGCATAGACGAATGATTCTATGATAGGCTTCCGGGAGTCCAGGAATATTTTATTCAGACCATTATTCATTGCAACAGGGTAAAAAACTGTCGAACGATGAAATAAATAAACAGAATGCGTAGTTGGACCGTTACTCAGTGCGGTGACTCGAAGAAATCGAAAATATGACTATCGAAACTCAATTCCAACTTTCACAATTGATTGAGACAACTTTAAAATATCATGAAAGAATATGCTTCGGGCATAGCTTTGAATCATATACTCACCAGATTGGTTCTAAGTTGATACATCAATAAGGCTCAAAAACTATTTTTTTTGTTAAACTATAGTTGATAGTTGACAAGTTGGGATTATCAACTGTACCGAAAAGTAACGAGCAACTTTCAAATCTAGTTTACTCAAAAATGGGTGAATTTTTTTCTGCGTGCATGCCAGCAAAAGTTTGTTTACATGTATAAAAAGTGTTGTGCAATCAATTTGTTCGGATAAATTTTTTCATCTTCGCTATGGTTCTTATTGATCTTGAAAACAAGAAAGAAAATTCTGCACTCTTGATGCACTGAAAAAGGTATTACCTACAACCAAATTGCAAAACGGTTCAGAGTACACCACACAAGCGTGAAAAATATCATCGACAAATATGGCAGCGAGTTCTCCTCGAAGGATCTTGCCTAGATCCCGAAGAGTATCTGGTTCCAGTCAGCCTCAGTTAGATATTAAAGTAGTCATTCATATCAAACGTAACCGATCTGTATCAACGCGCGATCTGGATAAAAAGTTAAAATCCATCATTAGGATGATTCAGAGAATCAAGGCCAGGAACTCCTTGAAGACGTACAAGAAGCGAAAGGAACCTCAGAAATTAGTAGAGCAACAATCCCGAGCAAAAACAAGGGCACGGAAACTTTATTCACCAAGCATCAGAGTTAAATTTTAGATGATTTGGTCAATTGGTATGGAAAAAAGAAATTTTTGCACATTAAACCATCCAAAAGTTTAAATAAGCTTGAAATGTAGTTGTTTTTTGATTTTTGGTTTTGACTATTCTTAAGCTTCAATTTTTCTAACATTACATACAGCTTTTATTAAAAAAAATTATAACCATTTCGAAATAAAAAATCTAAATCCATTGAAAAGTAGTTCACAATAGCAGACTTTGCTTCTAGAGCTTAAAAATCTCATGAAATATTTTTGCATAGGTTATATAAACCTATAAATTCTCTGGCTATACAAACCACGGGCGGGATTATGGAACCTTAAACAATCGAGTTTCGTTCGATTCGACCGACTTTGGCATTACTGATCTTGAACGAGCTCGATTCGAATGGAACGTTTCGAGATGATCTACTACCCGGTTTACTCGAAATCTAGTACGTTTAAAAGAACTCGAACGAGATACGTAAAACGATTCTAATTCGATTCGAGTTGAAACTCGAAACGAGTATCTCGAATCGAATAGGATTCATAATTTCACCCCAGTTTTTTGAGATTTTTTATTTTCATCCCACGGTTATTCAGCTTTCAAATAAGCAGTTAGAAACGCTAAAATTAAAAAAAAATATTATGAAAAAAAATTTGTATAAAAACGAATATATTTTCTGAAGTACAAGTTAGGTTTGTGCTTTGTTAACATGAATTGAATATTTTCATCCAAATTTATATTTTTTGTAACTTTTGATTGAACTTTTGTTTGGAAAATTGAGGTGAATAATGCCGGCTGGACGATTGCAATCCAACAATGTGGGCGGAGGTTCTAGTAAAGCAAGCCTGTACTTGCGGTCTGCGGTCAAGTGGTTTCTTCACAAATAAGTACAATAAATGCTCAAGTTTACAAAGATAAATGCTTGAAAAAATTATGGCTGCTTCTCTATAAAAAGCATCAGTATCCCCTACTCTGACCGGATTTGGCATCTGCACATTACGCCAAGCCTGTACTGCAGTGGATTTTTGACAATAACATCCAATAAGTCAATAACAAAATATCAATCCAACAATTTGTCAAGATCCTTAACCAGGTGAGCGATACTGAGCGCTTGTAAAGAGGATCTCCAGTTTTAGGAAGAAGGGGACAGTTTCTTAAAGCATGGAAGAATTCGAGAAAACTGGAAGGCAACGCTGGCAATCTGACAAAGCTGCCGAGAAGTCGATAACTGACAAATCAAGGCTTGTTACGAAAAAAAAAACAAATTATTGATTTTTGCTGGAGAACCGCTAAAAATTATTCAAGCCATCAAATTGCTTAATGAACCTTTCGTAATAGTTAAGAAGCGAAAAATTTAAGTGTTTTGAAATGTATCAATAACAATGGATATCTGTATCTGAACAATCTGAAACATAATTAAATGATAAATTTTGTTTTAAATTCAATCTTGTTTTATTTCTGTTTTGTAATCTGCATATAATTTGAAAGAATACATCTAAAATAATTTGAACGAAACTAAAAAAAAAAAAAAACATTTGAAGATATGTGTTCTGAAGACGATAAGCAAGAATTGTATATTTTAAGCCTTTTGACATTCTTACCACTCAATTTCATTAAATTATCATCTATATATTCAAAAACTTTTTTGTTTTGCAATTTTGTACTTAAATGTTTGATTTTCAATACAAAAATTGGGTTTTGAAATGTCCTGTCTTTTCTACCGAAAATAACAGTGTCGAAAAGTAGAACTTTTCTCAAAAGATTTCAAAACAGTCAAACAAATTGAGTTTTACAGGTAATTTTCGGCATTTGAAAAAATGTGTATGCAACTCGTAGCAAAACTGGACTTTTTCATCACATTCTAAGAAACAGTTTTTGATTTATTATGGACAGCACAACTTCGTTAGATCTATAGCATTTATCTTCAGAAAAAGCTAGAGCGCATTCCTTACATCACCAGTACTGTAATAAAGCTAAAATTTGAAAAAAAAAAAATAGAAAAGTCATCATAACTAATTTTTTTATCTTTCATAAAGTCATTATGCTGTGAAATTTTGGTCACCGAAGTTTTTGTACAGCTTAAAGCGTTGCTTGAATCATATTAAGAGCTTTTTTAACTGGCAGTCAAGATTCTGGGAAAAATGTGAATGTAATAGTATGTATCTTAAAATAAAAGCGTCTCGTCCAATCTTTAGAGTAATTAAATTTTAATGACATATTTTTTTAATTGAAAAAAAAATTAAAATATTTGACCACAAACATTTTTCAATAAGTTTAATTTCAAAACATGACCTAATGACGTCGCAAACAAAATGGAATTCATTGAAAATGGGCCTAAAAAAGATATCTTAATACTTGACTTTACGAATTCATCAACATGCGTCAATTTGTGTACTTCGATTTTGCACCAACATGCCGTTAGTAACGGTTTTTTGAGAGCCATATAAATAGCTTAAATTTGACGTTTCTCTAGCAAGTCAACCAATTACACGCGAAGGATGAGTTTCTCATTTCTGAGTTGTTAATCATTTAGTACAGTGAAAAAGGACAGACTTTGTAAATGAAATATATAAGGGATTGATGGCGGCTAACGTAAACTTTAAAATTTTCTAAAGGACTGAAAGTCACATGTGTGGTGGATAAGGCAGTTGCTACAGATTTGTTAACGATTTCGAAACAATAATTAAAAAAAAAACAGATGAATTTGAATCAGTGTATAAATCGATAAGTTACCGTTGAAATTAAATGTGAGTTACGGAACCCACGAGAACCGAGTTAATTCACTCTTTTGTCATCGAAACCAGGGTGATTGAAAGAGAAGACAATAATACGTTGGTTGAGTAGAGGAACAGCGAAGGTGAGAAGGGCATTCTACCATCGATTGTTGCTAGAACTAGTATTGCGGCAAGGAACAATCTGCGAGCAATTGAAAGTTCGTGAAAAAAAGCTGTTTAAAATGCGATGCAGGATAAAGATACGACAACATGAAAGCTGCACAATATGGGTATTGGGTGAAAGGGCTTAACTAAATGAAGCCGAATTCCTGTTCCTGATAAAATCTTGAAATCCCAGATGGCGGCTTCTGGTTAAGTTTAACCTAACTTAATCCTAACCTAACCTAAGTTAACCACTGAAAATCTCATGAAGAATCATCCCAGAGGATAAAAATCCCGTACAAAAAAAAACCCATGAAACTTCTACAGTATGGGTTGTAGGATAAACGGCTTAACCATAAAAAAAATCAAATTTCGCTACCTGATGCCATCTTGATATCCAAGACGGCGGCTTCACTGAATTTTTAAATGTCATAAATGGCCTAAAAGCACGTGAAACCCCTACAATATTGGTAGAAGATGAAAGAGATAAACTAGAAGGAGTCAGATCTGATGCCATCTTTAAATCCAATATGGCAGCTTTTGCTTTAATTTAAAATGCTGCTAATCACTGAAAATCGCATGAAATCCCCACAATATTGATATTGTGTAAAAGGGCTAAAATAAAACAAGTAGATTTTCACTTTCTGACGCCATCATGAAATCCAAGATGGCGAATCCATATTAACTCTAAAATTTCATTAAACTCTCACAATATGGGTGTTGATTTAAGTATGTTCATTGACACGTGTGGCGAGATGAAATGCTAATTGCCGATTGTTTATTCATAGTACACAATCCAACTGGCCTGCTGCGTTTAGGAACCACACTTCCATGCTTTTCAATACATAAAATGCGCTAGACTTACAGACTTACAAAACCTATCCAAAACTTTATCCTACGAATCTCATCTGATGCTTGCCAATCTGCCTGTTCTTCATTCCAAATTCTTCTACTTAGCATTTCATCTTGCCGCACGTGTCAATGAACATGCTTAAATCAATAAATTTATCGGCGATTAAAACTTATATAAACCAATACCCATATTGAATATTGGGTGAAGAGCTAAACGAGTAGAAGTCAAATTTCGCTATCTGACGCCACCCCAGATGGTGACTTCCGCTGATCTCTAAAATGCTGTAAATGGTCGAAAATATCATCAAAATTGAATGCAATTTTTAGTGATTGACAGCATTTTCAAGTGAAGCGGAAGCCGCCATTTGTGATTTCAAGATGGCATCCAAAAGCGAAATCCGACTTCAAATCGTTTAGCATACCTTTATTGTGAGAGTTTCATAAGTTTCATACAGTTTTCAGTGACTTACAGCATTTTGAAGTGCAGCGAAAGCCGCAATATTAGATTCCAAGATGGCATCAAATAACGAAACTTTACTTCTTCAAGTTTAGCCCTTTCGCCCGATACCCTTATTGTTAAGGGATTTCATGCAATTTTTAGTCATTTACAGCATTTTTCGTTCAGCGGAAGCCGCAACCTTGGATTTCAATATGGCGTCAGATGGTGAAATTCGGCTTCTTTTAGTTTAGCCTTTACAACTTATACCCAAATTAAAGGGGTTTGAAGCGATTATCAATAATAGGTATACAGGTTTGAAAATAAGAGCCGAAGCCGCCATCTGGAACTTCAAGATACCGTTAGAATACCAAATAAGATGGCTTTTTGTATGCCTTCTCACCCAATACCCATATTGTGGGCTTTCATTTGATTATTTGTGATTTACAACATTTAAAACTCAAGCGGAAGCAACAAATTAGACTTCTTCTTGTTTAGCCCTTTTACTCAATACCCATATTATGGAGGTTTTTAGATATTATCAGTAATATACAGGTTTGATAAAAAAAAAATTTCAAGCTGGTGTCAGAAAACGCAATTCATCTTGTACTGGTTGAGTCCATTTAACTTACATATATCCATATTCCGGGAAATTCACTCGATATTTAGTCATTTACAGTATTTTCAAGTTAAGCGGAAGAAACCATCTTAGGTTTCAAGATGGCGTCGGACAACAAAATTCGTTTTACCTCATACCCATATAATGGGTGTTTCATGAGATGTTCAATCATTTAAAGCTTTGAAAAGAAAAGCGGAAACCGCCTTCTTGGATTAATAATGGCGTCAAGCAACAATTTTTTTCTCCTACTCGTTGGGCTTTTTCACGCAATACTTATATTGTAGAGATATTCATACCGATTTCGGGATTTGAGGTATTTTAATGATTTCTATCTATTTATGTATTTTTTCACTTAACTTAAAACTAACACACATGAATTTTCAAAAATGTTTAAAATGGGAATTTAAATTCGAATAACAGCCTTTGCGTGTCCTGTATTGACATCTAGATCGTGAACTGTCACCTAATTTTTTTACGGTTTTAAAATCATGCACTGCGTTATAAATCATGCAATAAAAAGCTAGGAGCAAACTTCTTAGTTTATGTTCCATTGGAGTTTTAATAGAGCACTCAGAACTATTTCTATACAACTAAAACAGTATATTCAGTAAAAGCTTTATTGGCCTTTTCAGAACTACCTGGAATCAAGCGTTTGATTCAAGAATCTAAGAAATTCTCATGACCACCATAAAACAATAATAAGACAAGTTGCATGTTGAATGCTATGATAAAACGTGTTACTTTTGACTGCCTCTTGCCTCACTTTTGGCTGTTTCTGGGGTACATGTTAGGTTTATAGTCCATTCACATGAATGTACGGCAAGAATCAATTTATTAGAAAAGATTCAATCTATATGTTAGAATGCACTCATTTAAATGGAATATTTCTTTTTTATATTCCACAATTTCACATTTGTTTGATTTCTTCCTGCCAAAGTATCAACTCAACCCAATGTGTTTCAGTGTTGACGAAGACGAAAAAGAGCATTTATCAAGTGCTGAGCAGCCAAACAGAGTGTAGAGCACCGGGCCGAGCAAACATGATGATATGATATGCTCCCCATTTTGTATGCTCGATAAAATATCCTTGACGGAAAAGGTGTTCCTTCTCACCTGCTCCATAGACGATCATATAGTCAACCGCCAAGGCTGGCCGTTTTTCTTGTGTGTCACCTTTACATATTGGACCAAGAAGGAAGGAACTTCTTCTTTTCCCACTCTCTGCAATCTTTTACTTCCACTCTACTAAACGAAAGTAACTGGAAAGTTGAGAAATTCTTAAGATGCGGGCATCAACACCTTTTTGAAGCTAGCAAGCAAGTAAGCAACGCGTCATCAACGCCCTCGTATAAATCGTAGGCGAGTCGCTGGCTTGACGTTTCGAGTTATGAATGAGTTCTGAGCTGATGGTGATGGATTTTTCACGCTTCAGTGGTGTAGATGAAGTAGCAATTTCAAGCTATTCATTATGTTTATAAAGGGTTCAAGCGAAGTCAGGTGAATGACTAGGGACAAACTTGAAAGGTGATCAAAAAAGGTTCATAGAATGTACTTCTTTTTCCTTGGCACATAATTGATGATATTTTTCTTTTAAATTTTCATGGATTAAAAATTTGAAAGATAGACTTCCTTAAGATAATCTTTGTATAAACATAAAGAACATTTTTTGATACGTAAAACAAACCTTCTGCTTAATGTGGTACTTGCATACTTACTTAATGTTCCCGCGCCAAATGTGACATAATTTTAAAATTTCTGACTCATTTTCGGCCCGCGTTAAAACGGGATTTACTTAAATTGTCATTTAACCTGAAAAAAATTTCACACACAATGAATGAATTCCTCAAAACGGATTGTTTTGAAAACTTCCAAATGCCATACCACCGAAACAAAAGGCGATAAACAAATTGAACAAAATATTCTAGTTCAGGCCGCCAAAATTTTTTGTCTCTAAAATTACTGATCCCTTTTTAAATTACTTTTCAAAAAATCAGATCAATACCTACGGATGCAACAAATAATTTGTATTTCAATTTGGACAAAAAAAAAACAAATCGAAAAGACAAACGAAGATAGGACCTCAGCTGTGATATCTGATTCCATCATTTTGGTATATCGATTCATAGGTAGGTTTATTTTTTTCTAGAAATCTCCACCAATTCGAAAACCCTTATATATGTCCAGGCATTTTCGGACTCTCAACTGGTGTTTGTTGCAAGCACGTATCTTTCGGCCTGATGCCGATATTTTCCAGCAGTGTTTTCCGATGCTTTCATTCCATGTTTTCTTTCCAATTTCATCCATCCACCGAACAGCTATGCCGAGCTTGAAAACGATCCGAAGGCTCGCAATCTGGAATCTGCCCTGGAGCAAGCCCTCAAGGAAGCCGTCGACGATGACACTTATCGGACGGTCAAACGGATGAGCTACTCGAGCAATGCGGCAAGCGAGGTAAGCATTCCCCACTTTTTACCTTCCTCAGTTTGTTACTTCGGCCTAGATTTTGGATCTCGGCCGAATGCCAGGAAGTTGGAGGAGTGTTTTGTCCCCAGGAGAACTCAAACGTACATATGTCTATCGACAGGAAATTGTTGCAGGTTTGATTTTTCCTCTTTCGAGAATGGAAACCGGATGAGAACTTTCGATTGGAGTGCATCCAGAGAGAGGCCTCGAAGATTTATTGGAATGAATTCGTAGCAGTCCCGTCAGTGGATCTTAACTAGAACAACTTGAAGATGATTTAGAGTTTGCGAACATTTTTGTGGTATGGCTTAGGTAAAAACACTCTGCTTCCCGAACACTTTAAACCTGAGCCGACGAAAGAAATATTAAACCTTTTTGTGATCCATTTACTCTATTGAAGTGCTTTTTGGGAACCGCAGAGCCCACACTCTTTCTCGCACCTCACAATCGAGGAGATTTATTCGAATGTGGAGTGTACTCGATCGAAATCGCTTTCCTGTGCCTGCAGTTGACAGTTTGTCGTTATTCCAATTTTATTCTCCCTCCCTTGCTGCCAGTTGCTCTTAACTTCCTCCCAACCGAAGTCAATCGTCCGGAAGCGTTAATAAAAGTTTTGATTTTCCACTCCTGTCGCTAGCTTCGGAAGGTAGGTGAGAATGTTCCTACATTTTCCTTTTTCGGCATTTTTTGCTACTTCCATTCCATTACTACATTTGTAGTTTCCGGCTGAGCAAGTTCCATAGAGGTGGGAAAAAGAGATATCGTCAGCATTCGGAACAAGAGATGACACTTGATAATTGTTTCTTTTTTCGGGACGAAAAACGTGCGGAAGAAACTCGATTTCGGACGATAAAAAACGAAAAAAAATATAGGGAAACGAACAAGGCCAAAAAAGTAATCCGAAATTTGTCACGAATTCGTGTGCTTTGTGTGTTTTCACTTTTGGGTAGTTTTTGTTTGCATCATCTCATCGTGGTGCTGCAGTTGGTGATGGAAGCCTATTTTTCTTGCTTTTCTTCTTACGAAAATAACAAGTGCGTTACAACAATGAATGGCAAGAAATGAAAAACTTTGCGCTTTTCCCAGTCTGCTGCTTTCCAATTATTGAAAACGACAAACGAATAGGAAATGAGGTTCGGGAGAGACGTTCATTCATGAAAAACCGAAACTAGCATTTTGCAGAAGTCATACTTTTCTTAGAAGGGGAAAAAAATGCGTTCCAAAATATAATCGCCTTTGTCTGGATGAATCTGTTTTCAAGTTGCAAGGATTGAGATAAAAAATTATTGTTCGCAAATTTCAATTTTGTGTTCATTTATTAATTTTTAAGAGATAATTTTCCGCTGAAAATCTTTGTCAAAGATCGTTATTTCGTATCTTATTAGGTAAAAAAGTAAGGCCGGAACAAATTTCAAATCCCTCTTTTGTCACTTGGAGTTTGAACATCGCGAGGGGAAGGGATAGTAAAAAAAATGCAAAAAACTAATAAATTAAAATTTATAGCATGAAAGCTTGTATGTAACAAATTTAATAATCCTTAGTCTGAAATTTTTTATTTGCGAGGAAATTCCAACAGTTTTAAAATTATTCGAACTAAAAAATATGACTTTTGATTACTTCTTTACTCGTCCATGTTACTTGTCTCCAGAAAGAATAATAAATTTAATAAATTTTATTCAAAACAAATGAGAATCAAAGATTCAAATCAAAATTTTTTCCAAGATTTTATGAAAAAAATTAATCAAAATGATAATGCTTATTCGGAACAAAAAGATTCTAGTCAATTTTATCGAATCACCAGAAAACTTATGCAAATCAAAATTAAGAATGAAACCTGTATTTGAAACATAAGAACATAAAATAAACGCATAGAAATAGAATTTATAACACAAAATTTAAAAAAAAACTTAAATCCGAGTGCTAAAATAATTGTAAAAATAGGTTTGAATTGAACCATGATTAAAATAATATTTAATCAAGATTTGAAATGTGAATTTTTGATAAGGATCAAAATCTATTTAAACTTAAGAGAAATTATTCAAAACACAAAGATGGAGTTAATGATTAAATTTAAACTGGTTAAAATGAAAATATCAGCCAGTGATCAAAGTCAGAGATGAAATTTAATTTAAAATTCAAATTCTTACAGTTATCGAGATAAATGGCTTGAAAAAGTTCATGTTCGATTGAAGTTCATAACATGTTTTATTCATCATAACTGACTCATTACAGGGTGAGAAATGAGAGATTTCTTAAATGACCAAAAGCGAATCTGATAAAAATTAAAAAGAAGATATTTCTGTTAATATTGAAAGGTTATCTTTAGGAGAAATTATCTCTTAAAGTTGCTGTTTTGAATAGTTTTTCTAAATATTTAGAGAATCATGATCGATTCTAAAATGACAATTTAAAGTAATTAAAATTAATGAAAAAATTTTAAAACTGATGAACCAACAAATCTACAAAGAAAAAATTAACTGATTCTCGATTTATTTATTTATTACTGTTTATTCAATTAAGAAATTATAATGATGATGATGACAATAAATGATTTTAAAAAGTTTAATTCTTCATTTTTTAAAATTTGGAATAACAAGTATTTCTGACATTTGTAAATTAAGTTAAAAAAAAGCTTTCAGTTCATTTAACAAATTTGTTGAAGTCTGCAAAACGATTACATTTCTGAAAATTAAAAATTTCTTCAATTTAATTTTTTTAATATTCCTGAAATTTTTTCAAAATTTTATTATTTTACAAAATTTAAAAAATCGAAAGAAAATGGTTACATCTCTTTTATTTGCAAAAGTTTTGTTGAATTGTGGTCTCGAAGAAAGTTTAAATATACATTTTTTTCTTGTAATTTTTTGAAAATTAACCCTTCATTTCATGATTTTTTATTTTTTCTCGAAAAAATTCACAATAGTGCGCAATGATGAATACATGAAGGGAAAAATAATGAAAAAATATTATTTTCACATATTTCGGTTATTTGGCAAAAATATTAATTGTTGCAAATTTGCAACAACATGGAACGGTTACACCTTTTTGTTCTTCACACTAGACAACTGGAAATAAATGCTTATTCCTAATTTCTTTTGCACTAATCATAGATTTCGCGCAGGAACTTCGCAAATCTAGATTTCTGGACACCGTGAAAGTTGAGAATTCAGCTCGGAGTAGTTATGTATGTTGGTTATCCACCATGGGTGCACGAATTCACCGCAGTTTCTGCCTAAGTATGTGAAGTATGTGCTCACATGCATTATTGGACTGACCCCATGGCTTCGTATGAACTGTTATGGAGTGAAGTATTGTGTTGATGTAGGTATATATTGGAAGAACGAGTCAATCAGGTTACTTAGAGGTATTCCGGCATCCGTGTATATACCTGGCCAGCTGGCAGCTGGTTAAACATTCATATAATCAGTTATAAGAGGAAACACATCTTACCTGTCGGCCACTTATGGGATTCGAACCCAAAAGTTTTCTCGCCGATACCGGGAATCGAATCCAGCCTGGCACATCGGAACCAGACTCGCACTAGCTTATCCACTAGACCACAAAGGTTAGCTAGGAGTAGTTATGCGATAATATACCACCTACTGAGGAAATTATTCCTTAAGTTTGCTTGAAGGTGCTAAATGGAAAGCTACTTACCTATACAACTTTTCTGAACATAACCTTGAACAAATCAACACAAATCAATTCCGAAAACGTATTTAAATTGGTTCTGATAAAGATACTTAATCTTAAATCTTACCATAACTATATGCCAGTTTTAATGAACAAACTTGAGTATTGAAGAGCAAAGTCTCAATTTAGTTTTGAAGGAATGATCCAGTTGCAAATTACATTAAACTATTAAATATCAATAATGATTTCTTTTGGATTTAGCATTAGAATATGGAACATGATTCTAAAATTAGAATTCAAACTTGAAATCAGTTTAAAAATAAAATAGAATTAAAAATAAAACTTAATTCAATAACAAAAAGTTTCAAATTAAAATCCACTTCCAGAGCTTTCAGGAAAAGGTTGAATAAGTATAAATAAAGAGCATTTTTCGTCGATTCATTATATGAAACGACTCATACTTTAGTGGAAAATAATGAGGATTGTAATTTTCAATCAAACCATTCATTCATCTCTAAGAAAAAAAAAGCAAAACAATACTTCAAACCTCGGTTATCGAATGTTGGCAGGTAGTACTAAATTTTCAGGTGGAAAATGAAAAAAAGAATACGTTGTTTGTTATTATTTTAAACTCTCTGGATAAAGCCCCGTACTTGAATTTCAATCATGTTCAATATTGCAGAACTTTTGAAAATTGGTGTATACTTATTTTGCAAGGTATGAAGGCATCTGACATTTTTTTTATTCAAAATATGTATTTGTAATACCAACGAGCCGTGAAAAAAAAACCAAAATAATGTGTTTTACATACGCTGAATTACAAATCATAAATAAGTTAATTATTCGGACCCGTCCCAGTTTAAGATTTGATAAATTTTGAACTTTAAATAATATTTTTCTAGTTTTTGATAACGGTTTAGAGAAAAACTTTTTATTTTTTCACCTCGGGGCCCTCTTTATCCAGGGGGGGGGGTTCAATTTCCCCCCATTCCCCCCCCCCCCCCTTCTCCTAATACAGCCATAACATGATAATAAATCATTAATAACGAAAACACTTTTACCGGGAAACAAATACACTGTTTAAACGATGCAAGTTTCGAAAACACACTATGGAACCCATGTAACTAGCTAGGGTACTACCGTTGCATGGTGTTGCAAATTTGCAACAATTATTGAAAACCCATTATATCAGAGAAAAAACAAAAAAAAAACTCAAATGTTGTTAAATATGTGAATTACTTTAGTGGGAATTCGAAACTATTTTTTTCGAGTCGAAAAAAAAATTCTCAATATGAATTACACTAGGCCAAAAGTTTGAAAAATAAGGCTTTTTCCACATTCCATATTTTTCAGATTCAAGTTGGTTTTTTTTGTACCTTTAAACACTAAAAGTAATTTTTTTTTAATTGAACGCGATCTTGAAGTTAGAAATATTATACCCATCGAAAAAAAAATTGACTTTTTAGCTAAATGTGAAATTTAGAACAGTTTTAATTAATTGTTGCATATCTGTAGCTTTATGAAACGAAGGGTTAATCAGGAAGGGGTAGTTTTTTTTAATTTTCAAAAGTTTCAGGGGAACAAAATTATTAAAATAAACGCTTAAGTTGTTTACATCTCAGAAAAATGTGAAATTTGTGAAATTGTGCAGTTTTTCAGAATCCTTTTCAATGTTGAGTTGAGCATTAAAAATAACAAGAAAACAACTAAAACTATATAACTAAAATGCCTTAATAAAACCATTCGTAAATAAAACAAATTGAGGTAGAAAATGGTTTTCTGAATATTGAATGGAAGCATAAGATTTTTTATGATATGAACGATTTTTTTCACTATCAAATTGATAAGTTATAAAGTTATGGATGAACTTGTTAAGATATTCTTCTTAAAAGATACCAATTTAAAAGACAAGGTAGAGATTTTGTGTGTAAGGATTTGTGTTTCAGAAATTTATTAAATTTCTGATCGAAATTTACAATTGAAAAAAAGTTTCAATTGCTGAACGTCCTTTCGTGTCGTAGAATGAAATATCTAAGGTCTAGAGCAGTGATCGGCGACCTTTTTTTGCCAAAAAATATGATTTTTTTTCTTCCGATTTTTTAATACCACGCTTTTATGACTACAGAATTTTAAAGGTCCAAAAGGAAGTCTTCTGTTTACAACTGACATGGCTGTAGAAACAAATAGAAAGGCCCAATTACCAAAATTCATAGACTTGATTGCAGATGATTTTTTATCTGGTTGACGCTTATTTTGAACCAAGATAAATATTATTGATTCCATTTGCCAATAACTCTTGAATGAATAACAATACTCTTAAACAATAAGAACTTATATCTTATGATATAAAAAAGCGTGAATGTTTTGAAGCCTTCTTTGGATTTTAATATGAAAGTTGAGCTGGAGATAAAAAAAAATGAACTTACTTTTTATTTACTGATTTGAAGGTGTGTAAATAAACTCAAGCTTCAAAGTTATTTAAAAAAAATTGCTTTAAATAAACGCTGTTTTGCCAATAAAACGTTATTCTTACCAAGTTTCTGAACCTTAAGCAATCACAAACAACGATACGCTCTTTGAAAAAAAATTTGAAAATATTTTTAAAATCGTTTCAGAACGTACTTATTATTTTGAAAACTGTATCAATCTTTTTCTGTCATGTTTTTTGAATTGATGAAAACAAAATACTCGGTTAGAATTTAAATAACTGTCCAGTTTAAAATACCATGCAAAAAAATAAAAGAAATTTCAATTTAATTATACTTAAATATAATAAAGAATTCAGAACTTACGAGTTTGAATGTTTTGTTTTTTAAATTTAGTTACTGTAACCGATCCTCATACTGAGCAGTTACCAATTCTTTATTTAATGACAGCTTTTTTTTTTTTTTAAATTTAAGGTTAAAAACCTGTATCAATTGTACAGTAGATCACTTGAATTGCATTTGTTCAGATTGTAAGCTGATTTTAAAATTGGTATTCTTATTTTCGATCTTTTAACATGCGAAGAATTAGGATCGTTAAAGGTAAGTATTTAGATCAGCTCTTAAAAATTTAATTAAATTTGTACTGGATGATATTAAAAAAAAAAGGAAAATTAGGAAGCAGATACCAAACACAGGGAACATTCAAATCCGAATTCCATAACTGAATTCTCGATTTGGATTTTAAACAATGAATCACGAATTCATGAATTAGATTTTAAAATTGAAGTACCTACATATTTACATAAGATTTTGACCAAATTTTAAAAAATAATCAATGTAAAACCAACAAAGATATTAAAATGAAAATATTCATATGAACAAAACTTCATAATTGAGGTTATCTGGTTAATATTTCTTGTGGTTATTTTGCTTGCAGTGAAATTTTCGAAAAAGAGAAAATTTGAAAAAACTCACTTGAAAGATTTTTAAACACAGGCCAAAATTTTGAACAAAGTTTCAGTGACAAATATTCATTTTATTCTCAGAATAAATAATGTTTTATTTGTTGACCTATTATTTCAATTTTTAAACACTCCAACTGTTCCAAGTTTGATTTGAAATCATAATTCAGGAACATCTTTTAATACTGATTTATCATGCCATCAAAATACTCCATGTAGTTCACGAAATAGTTTAATTTTTCATTCAGTTGCCAAAAATGCCCAAAAATGTCTATTCTGACGTAAAATTATATCTTTGTATTTGTCTTATGTATTAAAATCTGCAGACGCATGCGCTGGAAGCTATAAAATCATAAAAATATTAAAACGAAATAAGTTGCCTGAAGCATGATTTCAGAAGACCGAATTTATCGAACAGATCAATTTTATCTGATTTAACCCCATGTTTCTGAGACATTTATATGTTTCGTAACGATATTTCCAATCTGCATTGAGCATCGTTTAAAGGTTTTAAGTCTGTTACTGGAAACCATACGTTTGGATTTTTAATATCAAGCACAAATTTTCAAATAAATGGCACAAAAATGTTTCAAAGATAACTTATATATTTTTTATGTTTTTTTGCCTTTCTTTCAGAAAGGTATAGTTATCGGTCGATTTGAGAGATCATTAATTATGGGTCTTAGATATACCTTTATAGGTACCTATCGAATCAGCTCGACGAGTTCTGATGATGTCTGTGTATTTGTGTGTATTTGTGTGAATTTTTGTAAACTTTGTTCTCGACGTTTTTGTGAAACTGAGCAGTACAATAAAAATGATTTTTATCTTGAAAAATTTGATTTTTTTTCTTCTTCAACCTATAAAAGAAAGAAAAAAATACAAAATAGTTTGAAAATATTTTTTTCATAGTAATTATCAAAAATCATCACTCCAAAAAACGTGGCCATTTGGCTTGCTAGCCACAACCAGCAATCACTAAAATCAAGATTATCGAAAACATGGCGCGATAAGCACTGGGTACGCTCTCACTCCGTGTAATTCCGCATAAGGAAAACAGAGGGCGTCTCCAATCGATTGACAAACATAAATGTCAGTCAAGCAAAGATGTCTTGATTTAAACTTAACAAGTGTAAGAATTATTTATAAATACCAGTTCTCCGTTTTGAAAACCGGATTCAAAAATTAATTTTGGGCTTTCAACCCAAAATTAAAAATCCTTAAAAGGGATTACACCATGAGGTACAACCCCGAAATTAGATGACTCAAGCCTAAGGACTAGACCCTCATATCGCATATTTCTATAGTGATGGTAAGTCCAACGTTAGATTCTCAATCACAGCTTGCTCTGAGAAGGGGAAAACGACACGGGAACGCGAACGATATATGCACACCATCTCATCTTCTCACGTACCGTTCGTGCTCAGGAAGCTTTTTCTAAGCACGAACGACAGGAGAGAATTTCGCCCGTAGAAGCAAATTGAATCCAATAGGACAAATGCTACTGAATCCTCTCGAGCTTTAAGCTCTCGGACTTGGTTTTTTTTTGTTCCCTTTTCTCTTCCTCTCTCCAGATCTAACGTTGCGCGATGAAAACTTTTCGTTCGCATCGAAAGACCTGTGCAATTGTTGCGTTGTTGTTGTTGGGGTTGGTGTCTAGAAAAACGATGACGGCTTGGAAGTCAATCCGAACTTTCACTTGCTGAGACCGATGGAAAATAACAACCAAACAGTAGCGCCACCAATCCCTCCATAGAAGAGTTTGAAGCATTTGGGTTTTTTTTGCATATAAAGCTAAAAAGCTAATCAAGCTAAGCTAATAATTGACACAGTTGAAGAAACGGCAAAAAAAACTCCGAATTAACCATTCCAAACTGGTAAAATTGACAAAATTGACAAACTTGAAACAAATTAATAAAATCGAGAAAATTCACAAATTTGACAATGACAAAATTCACTAAATTGACAAATTTGATAAAACTGACAAAATTTTCCAAAATGACAAAGTCAACAAAATTCACAAAATTTACAAAATTGACATAAATGACACAATTTATAAAGTTGACAAATTTTACAAAATTGACAAAACTGAAAAAATTGCCCAAATAAACAAAATTAACAAATTTCAAAAAATTGACTAAATTGACAAAATTGATAGTACTGACAAAACTGACTAAAACAAAATCGACAAAATTTATGAAATTCACAAAATTGACCAAATTGACAAAATCGGAAAATTTTTTACAAAATTGACAAAATCGAGAAAACTAGCAAAATTGACAAATTTTGACAATCACAAAATCGAAAAAAATCAATTAATTGACCAAAATGATAAGATTGACGAAATTGACAAAACTTAAAATATTGACAAAATTGTCAAAATTTACAAAATCGACAAAGCGACCAAATCGACAAAATTGACATAATCGAAAAAAATTGACAAAATTGATAATATCGAAAAAATGGGCAAAATTGACAATGACAAAATCGACAAAGTTCACTTAATAGACAAAATGGACAAGATGGACATGATTCACTAAATTGACAAAATTGATAAAACTGACAATATTTACAAAATTGAAAAAATCAACAAAATTGATAAAATTGACAAAATTGCACAAATTGGCAAAATTGACAAAAAAAAAAACGAAAAAATTCTCGAAATTGACAAAATTGACAGAATGGCCAAAATTGACAAAATAATTTGATGATGATTAACAAAATTAACAAAATTGATAGTACTGACAAAATTGACTAAAACAAATTCGACAAAATTCACTTAACTAACAAAATTGTTAAAACTAACAAAATTGACAAGATTGATAAAACTGGCTAAATTGCCAAAATTGACCAAATTGACAAATTTGAAAAAATTGACATAATCGACAATTGACATTGACAATGACAAAATCGACAAATACAATTGATTGACAAAATTGATAAAACTGACATATTTGACTAGATTGACAAAATGGACAGAATTGAGAAAACTGACAAAATTGATCAAATTGAAAAAATGGACAAATTAACATTATTGACAAAATTGCCAAAATCATGAAAATTTACAAAATTGACAAAATTCAAAAAATTCACAAAATTGACAAAACTGAGAAAATTGATAAAACTGGCAAAATTGACAAAATCAATCGAATTGACAAAATCGAAAAAAAATACAAAATTTACAAAATCAAGAAAATTAGCAAAATTGACAATGACAAAATCGACAAAATTCACTTATTTGACTAAATTGACAAAATTGATAAAACTGGTAGGTTCTAAAAATCTGGGATTATGAAAATCGGTTGATTAGTTTTCAGAATTCAGTCCAAATAGTTATTCAGCTGAAAAAGTAAATTCACTGTTCACTATATATGATTAGAGACTCTCAAAGCCGCCCCCCAGGGCGGTACGGATCACTTTGAAAAGTTCTACAATTCTAGTCAAAATATTACTAACAGGCTAGTTGTATTTTTCAATCCAAAGTGTAGGCTCATTATTGCATCCGATTATCTCGTACCAGTACCACGTGATTTGAACAGAAGAAGGAATAAAAACACCCGCCAAAATTTCCCCATTCTAATATTTAATGCTTATATAGCAAGCTTTGATTTGCTTTCAGTACACGTGAACTCTGGATGGTCGTTTCTAATGCCCGACTCATGGCGATGTTGAAAATAACCCCGCCTAAGAAAAAAAATTGGATGACAAAATGGGTGCCATGACTTTTGATTCGTGTCAATAAAACCGAAAGGTGTATAGGAGGGTCCCTTTTCTTAGGTGGGAGGGGCTCAGAACTATAACTAAAATCTTACTCTGGCCCAAATACATCTCTGTACCAAATTTCTGGCTGATCGGTTGAAGGATGTGGATTTGTATCATATGCATACTTACTAACAAACAAACTTACTTTTATGATCAACGTTCAACTCTTTTTAATTTATTAGAAGATATGGCCCGAATATGAAATGGTGTATCAGTACGCCGTGATTCCATAACCGGATCCAAAAATTAATTTTGAGCTTTAAGCCCAAAATTAAAAATCCTTAAAAGGGATTGCACTATGAGGTACAACCCCGAAATTAGATGACTCAAGCCTAAGGACTAGACCCTCACATCGCATATTTCTATAGTGATGGTAAGTCCAACGTTAGATTCTCAATCACAGCTTGCTCTGAGAAGGGGAAAACGACACGGGAACGCGAACGATATATGCACACCATCTCATCTTCTCACGTACCGTTCGTGCTCAGGAAGCTTTTTCTAAGCACGAACGACAGGAGAGAATTTCGCCCGTAGAAGCAAATTGAATCCAATAGGACAAATGGTACTGAATCTTCTCGAGCTTTAAGCTCTCGGGCTAGTTTTTTTTTGTTCCTTTTTATCTTCCTCTCTCCAGATCTAACGTTGCGCGATGAAAACTTTTCGTTCGCATCGAAAAACCTGTGCAATTGTTGCGTTCTTTTTGTTGGGGTTGGTGTCTAGAAAAACGATGACGGCTTGGAAGTCAATCCGAACTTTCACTTGCTGAGACCGATGGAAAATAACAACCAAACAGTAGCGCCACCAAGCCCTCCATAGTAAAGTTTGAAGCATGGAAAAAATAGAACAATTTGACAAAATTGAAGAAGTTGACAAACTTGACATAATTCAATGATTTGATTAAAATGACAAAACTGACAAAGTTGACAAAAAATTTACCAATATGACGATGACAAAATCGACAAAACTCACTTAATTGTCAAAATTGACAAAACTGACCAAATTGACAAGATTGATAAAACCGACAAGATTGACAAAATTGACAAAGTTGACAAAATTGACAAGATTGATTGAACTGGCAAAATTAAAAAATTGACCCAATTGACCAAATTCATAAAAATTGACAAGATTGACAAATCGACAAGATTGACCAACTTCACAAAATCGATGAAAATTGACAAAATTGAAAAATTGGCCAATTTGACAATGACAAATTTGAGAAAAATCACTAAATTGACAAAATTGACAAGGTTGACAAAATCATGAAAATTGACAAAAATGACAAAATCGACAAAATCGAGAAAACTGACAAAATTGACTGAACTAACAATGTTGAAAAAATCATGAAAATTGACAGAATTGCCAAAATTGACAAAATAATTTTTTTTAAAAATTGACATGACTAACAAAATTAACAAAATTGACAAAATTGATAGTACTGACAAAATTGACTAAGACAAAATCGACAAAATTCACTAAACTAACAAAATTGTTAAAACTAACAAAATTGACAAGATTAATTAAACTGGCTAAATTGTCAAAATTGACCAAATTGACAAAATTGAAAAAATTGACATAATCGACAATTTACATTGACAATGACAAAATCGACAAATACAATTGATTGACAAAATTGATAAAACTGACAAATTTGACTATATTGACAAAATGGACAGAATTGATAAAACTGACTGAAATTGCCAAAATCATGAAAATTTACAAAATTGACTAAAATAACAATGTCGACAAAATCATGAAAATTTGAGAAAATTGACATTATTGACAAAATAGAAAAAAAATTATAAAATTGATAAAATTGAAAAATTTTACAAAACTGACGAAAGTGAAAAAAGTGTCAAAACAGACAAAAATGGCAAAATTGACAAAATTAAAAATATTGCGATCTCAAAACTAATTCTGCTAATTTTTTACGTTTCGGTATCGTATTTTTCTCTAGCAATTGAAATTTTATCCAATAATTTTATCTATGCATTTGTTTCCATTACTTGAGAGGTTGAATAATTTAAAATACATGGTCAGGCATCTTTTTTGAAATAGTATTCTTAATTTTTATACCCCTTCCATTTTGAAGTTACCATATGCTGTAACTCCAAAAGGAGTAAATTGAGTTAGATTATAATGTCATAGAAATGGAATCATACAAGATATTCCAGAATCTAGTCATTCAAAAATCTCCAATTAGTTGCAAATAATGTTATTGATATGGAAATTATGATAATATTAAAAATACTTTTATCCTATTAAAAACTTTGAATCTTTATTTCCTACATTGTTTTTGGATTTACTGCGTATGAAATTCATTAATCATAATTCATAATTCATTTTGTGCCATATAAACCCAAATATAATTTACAGGCTGTAAGAAAGGCTACAATCCACTGACAAGTGTATTAAATCGGGTTTTATGCTTTTAATATGAGGTGGATCAAGGTTTCCTTAGAACACAAAAATACAAAATAAAATGAGTATAACTTTGGTGTTTCGCCAATATCAAGATAAAGTCTTTCATAAAATTTCTTGTATAAAGTGATTTAATTTTATGGTGAACATTTTGGTGGGGTATTCAATTCTGAAAAAAAAATTCTAAAGTAGTTAATTATGCTTCCTACAACTATTTGAATAGTTCCAATAGTTGCTCAAGGGTTTTGACGAGATTTCCTCAAAAACTCGTGATATTGGCATTTGGGTAATATTTAAAACTGTATCAAACTGCTCAATTTGTTCTATTAATATTACGTTAAATGATGAAACAAAGATTCAGGGCTTCATTTGAATCCAAAAACAGGCTTTTCGTTCAAAAACATTGATTTTTTTTTATCAGGTCAACATTATATTTCCAGTATAAAGTCGTAAATGGCCGCACTATCTTACTTTAAAATGTGCTGGATGATTTTGGTCAAGAAATAAAAACTTGATACCGCGGACATTCTAAGATCATTATCATCATTATCATCATGATCAGTATGATTTGAAATTAACTCGGAAGTTGAGATGAGCAGAAATTTCGGTTGTGTGCTGGTGAGTTTTTACAAATGCAGAAAAGTTTATTTTCAGTGTGAACTGTCACGAAACGGTATTGAAAACTATGTTGGAATGATGAAGATGCGGAAAATCTACGTTGAGTTTAAATTTTGTTTAAATGCGAGATAGTGCAGCTATCCACAACTTGAAACTTGAAAGAGAGAGGTGTACTTAAAATAAATTGAAGTTTGCCTGTTTTTCTGATTCTAACTTAACTTTGAACATTTGTTTTATCATTCCACGTAATTTAAATGAAGATATTTGGCAGTTCAATAAGGTATTATAACTCTGATATCAAACTCCACGTGTTATGGAAAAACCACTTAAAAATCTTTTCGAATCTTCCGGAATTCTTGAATCTTAAAATACAGTTATCTATTAGACAAGTTCGTATAAGCATTTTTATTGCCTTGTACATTAGGGTGGCAATGGATGTATGAGGAAGATTTCATGATCGAATTTTGAAAACTGATCATATGAATTTTGGCCCAAAATACTGATATGCGCGATTTGAATTCAACAATAAAATTTTAGTTTTATCAGTGTTATAGTTTTCGGAACCCTGAAATTAACTTGATATGAATGAAATCTTTATGGATTCAAAACCAATATTTGTCTTTTGGGTGGATTTGAATGCTATTTCCAAACCCTTATACAGTTTGTGCAATTTTCGGAAAACCCATCGCCGTCATCATCATCATCAGCAGCAGCAGCAGCAATGTCTCGGAAAAATTTGCTAGCAATATAAAATGGCAGCAAGAAGTGCCACTACTAGGGGCTGCAAACAAAGATGCATCAAAAATAAAAAGTTCAGCCCGATTCCTTCTTCTTGTTGCTCATGAATGGAGGGAAACAAATATGCATAATGTGCTGCATTTATGCGCTTTGTACCAATGCCAAAGATGCTCTCTCTAGTGCGAGTATTTTTTTTTATTCTCGGTTTCCAAGCGGAACAAGAATCTGGAGCGAAAAAAGTTTTCCCTGTTGAATTTGAAATGTGAATAGTTTGACTCGATTCGCGCTTCTTGGAGGCGAAATTTTCCTCAACCCCCCTTTTCTTGGTCTTTGTTGGTTTGGGGATCATATTAGAAATGCTGGATGCTGGCTGCTTCAATGAATTTTCTTCTACAAGCGTGGAGCTTTCGCTGCCAACTTCATCTCTTAAGTATAGGCGACGAGCAAATCTCGGGTATTATTAGTCATCAGTGTCAGTTTTGATTGTTGTTTTCTCATAAAACAAAAATAGAATGAGAATCAGGAGCAGCCCGGGCATGGGTTTTATTGCTTGGCTCATGGAATTGGTTGGATGCTGGCTGACGCATAAAGTATTTAAGCTTTGCTATTCGTTGTTTGACTGCCAAAAATATTGGTGCCATACACATTTCTAACGATAGTGAGACTTGATGCATGATTACTTTTACGAAATTCACAAGAAAGTTCAGAATTGAACAAAATATATTTTAAATGAGGTTTTTGAAAAAAAAAAATTGAAGTTAATGACGAAATCTTATCATTATGATTCTTAATGTACATTTTACATAATAAATAATAGAACAAATTCTGCTAATGAAATTCAAAAATTGAATAAAAATGATGCTGATGCTTTAAAAACTAGAACTTTGAGAAAGCTTTAGAAAAGACAGTTTAGTTGATAATAAAAATTTGCTTCTTTGAAATTAACATTTCAACGAGCATGAAAATTGCAAATTCTTTGCTAATTATAAATATCAAGGCCATGCAAACAGTTCAAGATTTTACCGTAGTAATGGAAAGTGACTAGATCCCAGAGGTGTTTAAAAATAAGTTGATAAAAATGTCTGAAAAAAAGCTCACGTAAAAAAAAATCAAAAATCAGATTTTTCAAGGAAGTAAATTCGAGTACGAGAAATGATTTTTTTTAATGTTTCAAGACCTCCCCCTGTCTTGAAGAGGAAGAGAGAAAGGAGAAGGGAGGTTTTCATGCTATATTTTTGGATCACTCGAGAACATATTATTCAAATAAAGTTGCAGCGGATGTTTGAGTAGAATTTTTCTTCAATGATTGTTCAAGGCTCCTTTCCCCTTTCACTGATTCGAAAAGAATAAAGAAGGAGAGCTTCCATACAAATTTTTATAACTCGAGTGCTTATCAAGCGGATGATAACAAATTTGAAAGAGTATTTAAATATAATTAATATTTCTAAGACGATTTGGTTCCCTGACGGGATAGGAAAGAGCAGCAAGATGTCATATGTTTGTTTTGAAAAATTTAAGAGCCTATAAAATAAATTTAACCAAATTTTACAGGGGAGAGTAAAGGGATACAAGAAATGATTCTATGGTTATTGAAAGAAAAACCCTTTTTCACCTTTAAGTGGGGAATGAAAGAGGGGAAAAAGTGTTCCGCACAATTTTTGTATAACTTGAGAACTTATCCAACGTATTTGAGTACGGAAATGTATTTTTTTTAGGGAAGGTTTCATACAATACCGAGCCGGGAATGTGGGAGATTTTATCGCATAGTTTTTCAAGTCTTCAAGCTTAAGAAACTATTTTTTACATGAAGGGATTTTTTGAGATTCAAATCCTCTCCCTCTTCCAGAGGAGAAACGGAAATAAGGAAAGTACTGAAAACTTATCAAGCTAGTGGAGCTATATGTGAAATGTGATGTTATTTGGTTGCATAAAAAAATTGTCCTGAAATTTTAGCTTTTATTTGATTTTGTGTATCTTGTTCTTCTTAATGCTTAACTTCACATTCAAAAGTGTTCAGATAAATTACACAAGGCCACAAAATGCACATCTTTCCGAGCTTATTTTCATAACGCAATTTGATACAGATATGCAATTAATTTTTTCTCTAAACGCTTTTTTTTAAACAACTTTCAAAAATATGTTAAAATCATAAAAGAAAATTATAAACTGGTTTGAAAAACTTTGAAACATTACTAAAAGATTTTAAACAATTTTTTTCACTTATTTATCAACTTTTTCTAAAACCGCAAGATATTCGGACGTCTGCAAAGAAAGTTAGATTAGTTTTTTATTTGTTTACTTTTTCTTCTTCTGTTCTTCTGCCGAATTTTTAAAAACAGTTCAACCAAAATTCAATTTTTGATAGTTTTTAAAGCAAAAATGAAATCATCGGTTGAATTAAATAAAACATTTTTTTTATACATTCTTCATTTTTGTTATGATTTCTTGCCAATTTTTAAAATTTGTTGAATTCTATTTTAGTTTATTCATCATCATCATGATTAAAATTTTTTTCCCTAATTAAATGAATTGAACAAATTCAGTTGTTTGATTCATGAAGATTTGTTAGCTCAGCAGTTAACAATGATTGAGTTCCCTCAACAGTGATTTATATTTAAACTAATAAACTCTATATCACCAACACTAGAGGGACAGAGGAAATGTGTTAAGATTCGAGTTCTGGAAATTTCTGTTAAAATAAAATCTACCAAATTAATATTGGCACCAAAATGCTGTTTTCTTTAGTTATCAATTGATTTCTATGAATAAAATTTCAAAATGGTACGAAGATTTTATCAAAAAACATTCTTCTGATAAACTCCGTTTCGCTTTCGACTTCTTACGATAATTTGATAAAAAATAAATGAATAATAAATGTAATAAATTAAAATAAATAATTGATAGTTTTCAATCCACTTGACTGGCATTTTTTTCGTCATTTTAAATGGAAAAGTTGACTTAAAAACTCCGCGGTGAAAAGATAAATTAGAAAAAAAAAATATTTTAAACCGAACCATTTTTTTTCTTATTTATTTTGCAGATTTATAGAATATCAAGAAAGAAACGCTTTCTGAAGACAAAAATTTATATTTGAAGAACAAAAAAATATCTTGTTATTTGAAAAAAAAAAATCAAAAATCCAAATAGAAGGGCCAAAATATTTGATGAATTTCTATTAACATTTATACCAAATAAAGAGACATTGAATTAGACTTATAAATTAAATTGAACTAGTGACTCGGGGAACAGCAGGTTTGGTACCTATTTTTTAATGATCGATTTAGATGAATTTTGATTGTAATCCTAGAATTTTTTGTCAAATTTTATCTATCATCACCAGTTTTGTTGATACAGATTTTATAATTTTAAAATGAATCAGATTAAGGTGAAATCAATCATTGAAAACAAAACCTGACTTGACTTTTGCTGTAAATTTTTACTAAAATTCAGTTTGGGTCAAATTTGGCTTTCAATATTAGTCAAAATTTGTTTTTTACAGTATGGAAAATGTAAATCAGAATAAACTTTTATTACTTTTTTCACAGAAGTCAAAATGCGGTTTCGGGATTTTTTTTTTATGATTTTTAGTTATGTCAAAAAATGTGCTGAAATTTCTTAAATCTTTTTTTGCCTATTTTAAAGAATGAAACCAGATAGAACAAAAACTTATCTACGAAATATTTGGATTCAAAGCACTCAGATTAACCTGAATATGCTCATAAAATCTTTGCACCTCGAAACAACTGTAATGTAAAGTTAAGCATCTGAAAGAACAAGAATCACATAATAAAGTTGGGGATAAAATTGGTTCCTTGAAAAATATTTCAATTGAAGATATTTATCGTAAACATAAAGTGATTAGCTACAAACAAATGGATATTACGTTTTAGATTTTGAGCCCAAATAAGAAATAATTTATCGGGGGGTCAGTTTATTTTTTGAAATTTTTTTAACCTTTTAAATGGATTTTTTTTCAAACACAAAATCATACTCACCGTGAAAAAGCTTTTTTTATCTTTAGCGATAATCCAACTCCATTTGTCTATGACATGGTCTAAAAGAACATTTTCCTGGCTACAACTTTGTAGAAGACCTCAAAGTGATACAAATTGAGAGAAAAGAGTTTTCATGTGACAAACAAAAAATACTTAGTAATAGATTGTAGAGTATTTAAATGTTCAGGATTGTTTATTTACATTAAAAAAAGCAATCATTGACATAAATTTCATCAGGATAACCTGTAGTAAAGAGCATTGATAGGTTTTTTTTATTCCTGAAGAAATATCATATTCTCGTTTTTGTCTCTTCGATTTTTCCAATAATCACAAAATGGGTAATAAATAAAGATTAAGGTATTTTTAAAATAAATTTGATACATTTTTCGAAAACTCAAACAGTTTTTACGATTTTTTAAATTTCCAATCTAATGATCTCAATAATCTCCATTTTTCTATTTTGTGCATTGTAGATTGTATATATGTTTGTTGCATGTAAGTTTTGCCAATTTTTTTCTTAAAAAGTTTATTGATGATTTAAATTAAGTATCCTGCATCCCCCTTTCGTGATGTTTCAACTTCAAGCGACAAATCAGAATTTCATATTTGTTCTGGCCTAATGAAAAAGGTGGCACATGCATTTCTTGAAAATGTTGTTACTCATTTCTTACTTCGAGCGATGTACCATCTTGAATATGTGCATAATCTGGGCAGATAAATGAAGAAAAAATATTTTAAGGATTTCATTGCAATCAATTCTGTACATGACTAGATGTTTTTTATAAAAGTATCAAAATGAAAATCAAGGGAAAAGTCAAAAATGCGAAAATCCACAGACAAATGTTTGCAGTTTTTCATACTACCAGATAAAAATTTGCGTTTTTTAATTTCATCCAGGAAATTAAAAAAATTCGTTTATTTGAACAAATGCAAAACTTTCATAAAGCGAAATAAAAATTCTCAAAAAGCCTGATGATTTATTTAAGATTTGACTGATTTTGGAGAGATTTTGTAATCTACATTTTCTTTTTGATCATAAAAAATCAATTTAAGACATTTGGTACTTTTTACAAAAATGATCAATCTTGAATTTTTGCTTGAAAACTCAAATTCGGCCATATTTATACATGCACGAATGCCTCCGAAAACGCTTACTCATGAAATCATACATAAACAAAAAGTTGAATTTTTATTTTAGGTTTTATATATGACACTTTACCATTCTTGTGGTACCCATGTCTAAGGTTTAACAATCGATTAACAGAAAAAGTATGAAAACCTTCAGAAATCATCAAAAAGGATGAAAGATTTTCAAAGAAGATATTCAATTTTGATGTCCAGGTGGATTATTTTAAATTCAAGCTTAAATGTTAGAAGAAAGTCCAATTTTTTTTCCTACTCCCGAATATTTATTCATGAAGTCCTCCCTCACACTAACTAAGCTCAAAATATTACTTCACAATCAATAACTTAGTTGCTAGAATACTATTTTTGGATATGGTTAAATAAATAAAAATAAAATAAATAAAAATCACTATTTTGGTCACATTTCATCTCTTTATTCTCAATTTGTTTCACAAACTTTTAGCTAGGGAAATTTCCTATAATATTGACCATGTTATAGACATATAGAGTTGGATTAACGCTCAATGTTAGACACGCATTTTAACAGTGATTAGTATAATTTTGTCTTTGAAAAAATCCATTAAAAAGTAAAAAATCTTCAAAAAATAAATTGCTCTAGAACCCCCGATGGATTATTTCTAATTTGAGCTCAACTGAAAGGAGAAAGTCGCAGATTCCGAATGATGCAAAAATTAATGATGCAAATTTTCAAAAAATAAAGTTTTCTCAAAGAAGCACTGCGGATATGTATTAGGCTTAAAGAGATTTAGGACTAAATTCTGCAGAAAACGGACTTATTTTCTGACATATTTATTGAATTTTAAATAACTTTTGTGGTACGGTAGATTAATTTTAGCAATTCAAACACCCATATTAACTAAAAAAAATTCGGCTTGTGCTGAAAAATTCACGTTTTGTTACATTTTTACAAAATTAACTATTTTTAATATTTTGACTTATTTTAAACTAATGTTGACAGATTGCCCGGTTTTATTCGGGTTTGCCCGGATATTTGATACAAAACTTGGGAACAGTCTGGCCCGGCCCGGATTTTATTTAAAAATGCTCGCATTTTACTCGGATTATTTCATTTTATTTAGCATACTAAATAAATAAAAACAAACGGCTGTCGATGAGTTTCGGTGAAATGAAATTTTTTTCACGAGTTTTGATCAAAGGACCTTAAAACATGCAGGATGTAATCAATGCACCATGAACTAAATCCACCCAAATTTTCATTTCATATTACCCAACGGTTAAAAAGTTACAGCAGTTTCATAGTGTGGCAATTTTATCGTGGACACCCTTTCATATTTAAGACTGCTATTCATTTTTAACATGTTCTGTTGTAAAATGTAGCGCAAAATAATTAGGTTGGTAAGTTTTTAGTAATTTAGCAATCAACACAAGATATAATAAAATGAAAAATATTTTCTGTGTCAGAGTTTTGAGTCAAAGCTCAGCACAAGGTTCCTTTAACGTCATTTTCAATAATAGTAGAAATGGAAAAAAAACTGAGACATTTCAGACAATTTTAATTGAGATTTGTCACTGATTCTGTTTACAAAACTCTTCGAATTAACAACATTTTCTATGATTTCTCCAATTATGGTTACATATTAAGCGTGTAGGCAAACATAAAATTGAAACAAATGTCAATCAGTTATAAATTTTATTATTTGATATTAATTTTTTTTTTAAAATATTTGTATGAAAACATCGATACATACAATAGATTACAACATCCCAATCTTCCAACGTTCCACTAAAACTACGCTCCAATCAAAGCCCGACTTAAATATTTCATTTCTTCCTTCAACAGATTGCCGACCGCCTCTTCGGTTCCAGTTCCGGTTCAGCTGCCAGTAGTGCCCATCAATCGATTCCCCCGTCGGCATCTGCCATCAGAAATTCCAAGAACACGGCTGATCTAAAGTTGCTGGAAAAGCTGGTGACATCGTTGCTCGATGCTCAGAATGCACCTGGGTCTGGATCCGGTTCCGGTGCAGGAGGACGTAGCAGCGGCTCAATGATGCGGCGACTGCGACCCATGTCCAGATCGTTCCGGTTGCCCAGTTCCATTAGGAGACACAACAACAACAACAACCAAAGTAACGTCGATGGAACCGGGAATGTTGGGCTGGAAGAGCGAGGCAGAACGATGCCAACCATCCGGGAATCCGCTGGCAGTGGTCAGAGAGTCAACTCCTGGGGAAGTCGGAGCCAGAGTGGAAACGTTCGTCGGATTCTGGATTCCATCACCAATGCACCGCAAAGGTTTAGCCAATCATTGGCCGGTCGTGGTCAGGAAGACGAGGACGAGGAGAGCAGCAACTTGACACAGAACATTTTATGAGCCAATAACTATAGTGAGCTTCACCATTAAAGAGCACCTGAAGTAGATGCTTAAAAAGATGTTAGCCATTAGGGGAAGCAACAGGAATAGATTCGTGGCAATTCAATGGCTTTAGATGGTTTGGATATGCACTTAATTTTTTTTTTTGCAAAAAGCTTCAAATATTTCAATGGTGACTTAATATAATACAGTTAAATTTTATTTTATTTAATGAGTATATAATCACTAAACAATGAAACAATTTCAAGTCTTTACTAAAAACCGAAAATCCTTCTATGATTTTTTTTTAAATATCATCACATCTAAACACTGATTTTATTAATATCTTGAAAAATGTGAAAAATAAGAATTTTCATGAAAAATAATGGATTTATGTTGTGTATCCATCATAAATCATACTATAAGCATTAATAAGCAAACATGCTGTCAATGGTGAGGAGCGATCCAATTTCCTCGTTTCCAAGAGGTGTTTGGATTTAAATGCTAAGTTTTGGGAAAGGTAAAGTTAAATACTTACATATTTCTCGAGCGAGCTGGCTGCATACTCCTTCAGCTGTCGATCGCCTCCATCGCCGGTTTCGAAATAGGAAGAATTAGCCAACCGCATCGAAACCTCGTATTTGGCCCTTCCACGAACTGCTCGGGTGACATCGATTGGCGGAAACATGAAACGAAGAGTCAAACAAGAAACAGATATGGAGTTATTTATTGATTAGTAAAAAAACTTACTATGAAAAATGTATGAAGTTTTGAAAAATATTCATATTAAAAATTTGTTTGTTTTATTTGCATGGTTTTGGAGTCCTTTTTAAAGCACAAATTACTTTAGAGTTCATCTTCTATTTATCGGCCGCAGCCCGAAAGGAATCTCTTCGAGGAATCATGAAATATGTGTCTGTGTTCGTTTTTCTTTATCTAGTACCGTTTTTAAGGAAATAACTAAATGTTTCCATGTGGTGAAAAAAAGTAACTTTAAAAAAGCTATCGCAAGAATGAGATTAAATTGATCCATCTTTCATTTGAAACTACTTCTTTTTGCCTTTTTTCAGAAAGGTATAGTTATCGGTCGATTTGGGAGATCATTAATTATGGGTCTTAGAAATACCTTTATAGGTACCTATCGAGATCTGACGATGTCTGTGTATTTTTGTGTATTAGTGCAAATTTTTGTTAACTTTGTTCCATACGTTTTTGCGAAATTTTCCCTATTCAATGTTTAATACAAAGAAAAAAGCAAAATATTAAAAAAAAATTTCATAGTAAATTTAATTAAATGATCACTCAAACACGTATCCAGTTGGCTTACCAGCAACATTCAGCAATCACTTATCAAGATGATCAAAAAAACGACGTCATATTTTTCATGACGTCATAAGTACGACAGGTGGTGAGTGCGCTCGCTTTCAATTTTCAAAGAGAGGCGGGCCGTATTTTACAAAATGACAAACATGATGATAATGACAAGACTATTAAGGTTATTGTAATTGACGTGTTGTCAACGTAGCTAAACTGAATTACAATCCTAATTAATAGTTTGAATTAATGTTCTACTCCAGTTCAGCTTTTAACCGAACTGGATCTAATATATCGGGTTAAAATTCCCGGTGCATTACTAAGCGAAAGGGATTGCATCAAAGGAGCATCTCCGAATTTTATTTTATTTTTTTTTTTCTCAAGGGATTTTAAGCAACAATGGCTTATTCATCCCGACTCCGAAATTTATTGGGTCAGTCATAGGGACTTGTGTCTCACATCGCTTATTTCGATAGTGATTGTAAGTCTCATCCTCCACCTAACGATAGATTCTCAAGCACAGATTGCTCTAAGTAAGAGAAAACGACACGACGACGCCGTTCGTGCTCAGTAAGCTTTTTCCTAAGAACAAACGAAAGAAGAGAATTTCGCCCGTGGAAGCAAATTGAATCCAATCAGACAAATGCTACTCATTTGTCTAGAGCTTTAAGCTCTCGGGCTAGAGTTTTTTTGTTTCCTTTTTCCTTCCTTTCTTAAGATCTTAAGTTGCGCGATGAAAGCTGTGCAATTGTTCGGTTGTTGTTGTTGTTGTAGTAGGTGTCTAGCAAAGCCGATAAATGGATATGAGTCACTTGTTGAAGCCAATGACAGATAATAACCAAACAGTAGCGCCACCAAGTCCTCCCTTATAGAGTTTAGACTAAATATCTGGGTAGTTTTAGAAACATGCATATAATTGAAAGCGAATAAGCTTCGCATGTTATTTTGTTATAGTTATTGGGCAATATTTTGTTATAACAAGGTGCTTGCAAGACAAGCCGACGGAAAAATAAAAGTTTTACGATAATGGTCCAACAATGTGCAAACAATTCTCAAATAAGAGCAGACATTTCAGAAGTAAATTTTTTCATGAATGGAATACAGCACTTGAATAATTTGATAAAAAAAATTTAATAATTTTATCACTTTTTTCACTACAATAAACAGCTCAAATACTTCGTTTGGGCAAAATTGACAAAATCAACAAGTTTACAACAATTACAAAACTGAACAGAATTGACAAAATTCTCAAAACTGTCAAAATGAACAAAATTGACCAAATTGACAAAATTGACTAAATTGACAAAATTGACAAAATTGACAAAATTGACAAAATTGACAAAATTGACAAAATTGACAAAATTGACAAAATTGACAAAATTGACAAAATTGACAAAATTGACAAAATTGACAAAATTGACAAAATTGACAAAATTGACAAAATTGACAAAATTGACAAAATTGACAAAATTGACAAAATTGACAAAATTGACAAAATTGACAAAATTGACAAAATTGACAAAATTGACAAAATTGACGAAATTGACAAAATTGACAAAATTGACAAAATTGACAAAATTGACGAAATTGACAAAATTGACAAAATTTACAAAATTGAGAATGCTGACAAAATTGACAAAATCGAAAATATTGACAAAATTAAGAATGCTGAAAAAATTGACAAAATCGAAAATATTGACAAAATTGACAAAAATGACAAAATTGTTGACGTTTTTGAGTAATGTTGTTGAATTTTATCGAAGTTTTTCGGCGTGTTTAACAAGTTTAAACATTTTTTAACAGTTGTCCAGTCGTTTCGAACTAGTTTGGCATTCGTTTTTCTTCATTGGACAAAGTTACTGGCTTTCGTCTTTACTTATTTGTTCTGGAACCAGAAAAAATCATTATAGACGAAAGCCAGTAGTTTTGTCCATTGAAGAGGGGCGAATGCCAGAGTAGCTCAGACCTCTGGACAACTGGTAAAAAACGTTTTTAGCTTGTAAAACTCGCCGAAAAACGTCAATAAAATTTAACAAGAACTCATCGCGGCGATTTACCAACATTCATAATTTTTTATTAAAAGAAATGTCTATCAAACGAAGAACACAAACTTAGAGGCCATCCTAAACCGTTTGTTGGAAAATAAGGATTTGTTAGTGTTCACTAAACTCTAATTTTCAGTCGATTGCTGAAACAGAAGCGTCAATCATAGCCTGGGATCGATTGAATCCCTGCTGAAATGCTAAAAATCGACTCTACCTTGTCAGCACAAAGCACATTGGACTTAATCTCTTGCAATCTTTTGCAAAATGCTGCTCAAAAGTGCTTAAGTTCTGTCCTAGGGTTGTGGAGATATATAATGTTCAATTTCCGGTTCTTGTTTTTTTTTTTGGTAATTTAATCAAGTTTTTTTTAAATTAATTTATTTAAAACTAAATGTTCGGGTGTACAATTCAACTTTTCCACTTGCTCTATTTTACTCTTCCAGCTTTCACAACACAACTTATAAAGGTTTTTCAACAAATATTCAACTCATTGCCGAACTCTTTAGTGAACCATCTATAATTTAAAATCGAAATTTGAAAATGATCTGCTGATTTTTTGTATCATTCATATCCAAAATCATGATTTCATATTTCATAGAATATTAATCAAGAGAACTTCTTGTGTTGCATTCTCTAAGTCAATTTCAGATAACAAGGATGAAATTTCATTAATCTTCAAATCATGACCGAAATGTAAAAAGTTTCAAACATTTTATCACGGATTAAATTTGAGTGACTATTTTGAATTTCAACAAATTTAAAAGGTTTTAATTGAAACGGTTGGTATTGCAATAGTTCTTTTAAAATTGAAAAAGAAAACAGTCGGATTATTTAATTTTTAAAGGAAGATAAAATTTCATTTAGATTTTACAACTAACAACACAACTTCACAACTAAAATTTAAACCTCCATAACGCAAAATTTTTGATCAAAAAAAATAACTTTTTGAATTTGAGATCGCTAGAACACAAGCTCGATTCCTAAAGTCTCATTGCTATGAATTCCCTTGACTTTAACCAAAAATGATAATGGCGTTTAGTAAATTCGATAAATTTACATAGATATGTAGGCATAAAAAAATCTTATATACATAACTAGCTGACCCGGTAAACTTCGTTTTACCTTCTAAAGTATAAATCTTAAATAATGTTTAATTTTATCTACACGTCCTTAACTGCATCGTGCTCGAGAATAGACTCTTATGGAAATCGAAACAAATAAAGTTGAATTTGTATTGGGAACAAATAAAAAGTGAGATCCTTGAAACTATTATACAAACCATCTCTGACCCAAAAAACCCTCGGATACCAAATTTCACTTCATTCCGACCGACCATTCATACGTGATGTTGTTACAAAAAAAAAACGCCTCCATTTTTATATATAAGAAGATGTAAAGAGCTAATTTTGTATGGGGACCCCCCTTTCATAAAAAGTGAGATTGTTGAAACTATTATACAAACCATCTCTGACCCAAAAAACCTTTGGATACCAAATTTCACTTCATTCCGACCGACCATTCATACGTGATGTTGTTACAAAGAAAATTCCTCCTTTTTTATATATAAGATATTTTGAAATTGATGATTTGTTGCGGCACAAAAAATGGCATTTTTCGTCTGGTGTGAGTGAATTAGCCTTGAGTACTAATTTTCATATGTTACATTCTTACAACTAACATTTTATCAGGCTAATTTAAGATCAATTAATGGAATAATTTGTTAATTTTGTTGTTGTATTATAAATATGTGAAAACAATAAAACACATTTCCAACTTGCATATTAAGCAAAATACTAACACAGAAAACAGAAACAGAATTTATTCTTGGTTTAAGTTGAAATACAGATAAAACATATTTTGTTAATGATACCGATGCAGGTTTTTTCCAGCACGTTTATGGGCCTTACAAACAGGGCTATTTTATCTAAAAACATTGTAAATTCGTTCAATTGGTTTTAAAATTGTCGACCGATAACCCGGGCAATATCCGGGAAATGTGGATAAACCCAGGAATTACTTAACAAAAATAAAAAAAAATATTGATTTTTTTTTCATCATATCTCATCAGCAGTTTTTAACCCGTATTACCTTCCAAAAAAATTTTCATGATTTTTTTTATAAAACTTTTCCAAAAACTTCGTTTTGGACGCATGAATAAAATAAAAATTTACAACACCATTCGTTTATTTTTGTTGGTTTTGGCAAATTGAATGAATAAATCCGAGGATTTTTCATGAAATTCGGGAAACCGGGCCGGACCGAACTTTTGTCAGATTTTGTATCAAATATCCGGGCAAACCCGGTTTAGACCGGGCAATCTAGCAGCGTTATTCATGCCTTATGTAGGTTCATGAGATTATCTAATCTTCATTTTCAGTTTCAAGCAGTCATGGGTTAAAGTGAAAAAAAAACCCCATTCTATTATCATTAAGTTTAGTTGAATGATAAAGTTTGTTCGACTCGCTAGAATTGCGGAAATAGAATAACTAATGCTTAAATCGCTATTTTTGAAGGATTTTGATATAAAAAATCCGTCTTTTTCAAATGGTGTGAAGAGGGTTGTCAATCAGAACGCTGACGAGGTAGCGTGTTGAGCAAATGCGTAGGACAAAATTACGACAAAAATGTGACAAAATTATGACACAAATATGTTTGTAAAAAAAATGTCAATAGAATGACAAAACTTGTCAAAATTATGACAAATGTAATAAAACATATCCAAAGTTTAACAAAATTTGGACATACTTTTGACGATTAAATAACATCAACATGACAAGTGTGAGGGCTGTTCATATAACGGGATGAATCATCCAATATAATAACATGACAAGTGTGGTAAAAAAGCGGTAAAAATGCGAAGATAATATGATAATAAAACGAAAAACATGACAGAATTATGTCATAAAATTGTGATCAAATTATGACAAATTTATAATAAAAATATGATAAACATGACAAAAATTTGACAATAAAAAAAATCCAACTTATGCAAACTATGTAAAATATGACATGGTTTCTGCCAGAACGTTGTCATTTTTTATCACATTCGTCATAAAGGTACAGTTTTGTGTCATTCTATTGTCAATTCTATGTTTAAATTTGGTCATGCTTGTTTGATTTTTGTCATAGTTTTGTCTTATTTTTATCACATTTGTAATTTTTTTTTGACAAACGTTAACCGAATTTCTGCCAATTTATTGTTTAATCAATATTACATTTTTGTCAAAATTTTGAAATTTTGTTGTCATATTGATAAAATTTTGGTCATGATTTTGCTATTTGTTTTTGTAATTTTGTGTCATTGTATTGTAAACTTTTTGTCATACTTTGATATGTCATAATTTTGCTATATTTTGTGATATTAAACATATTTTTGACAAAGTTTTGTCATATTTTTATCACATTTATAATTGTTTTTTTTTCCCGATTTGACAGATTTTTGTCTTGTTTTGTCATTTTCTGGTAAATTTTTTGTCATATTTATGCCAATTTAAGTCACATTTAACAAATTTTAGTCGTAAAATTATCATAGTTTTGTCATGTTTTCACCACATTTATCATGTTGTTGTCATAAATTTGTAATTTTTGATCACATTTGTAAAAGTTTCGTCATTATTTGGTCATATTTGTCAGAATTTTGTCAAAATCCTACCACTTTTGTTACATTATTTTATTCATTATTACTGCCATAAATTTGATCCTTAAAATATTACCATTCATTCCATAATCTACTGTCTCTTCTCTAAATAATCGTATAGTCTAAGCGATATTCAACTAGTGTTTTCTTTTAGAATCTCAAAAGGACTCACGCACATGGCATTGGTATTTGAAAGCCGTTGGGCAAACAGCTTCAAGCAAAATTATTAGGATTTTGAGAAAGAAAGTTGATTTTTTTAATTATTTAAGACAACTATCGTAGAAATTTAAATGCTGCTCACATTTGGCAAAAGCCAGCACTTTTAAATCTTAGTTTGTAATTTGTTTCTCATAACTCTGAGTGGATTTAAAAAAAATTAGATTCTGTACAAGATACGACTGTTTTCAGTGGAACAATTTCTAAATAAATTTCCCGACAAAAGCCCTTTCACAAGGCGTGTTAAACAGTTTCAGAAAAAACGGAGCATTTCACGAATAAAAAGCGAAACACAGCCATAAAAAGCGGGACATTTGAGAAACTCTTTATAAAGGCTTAATAACTTAACCAAACTTATACGAATACCATCAGCATAAGTTGTTCAAAGAAAATACACTAACGTTTTTTTTAAGGCGGATTGATTTCTTTCAGTTTTTTCTAACAAAACTTCTTTTATACGGGTTTTTTCCATAAGAAAAAGTTCTCGCGAATTAACAGATTTGGCACCCCTCCCTCCTTCCAGTGGATAGACCAGAAAAGGCGAGGGGGTTTGCAAACAATTTTTTGTTTCTCTACCGAACCAAATGAACAATTTAACAAAATTTGGCATAGAGGATATTAGGGTACGATAGATGTTTTCTTGAATCTCTCCCTTCCCTGTTTCAGTGTGAAGATAAGAAGAGGGAGGAGGGCTTTTAAACCTTTTTTCACATAACTCAAAAATTATTCAAGCAAGTGGAACCAAATTTGGCATGGGAGGCTATCGGAATGCGACAAATATTTTTATGATTATTTGTAAACCTCTTTTTTCCATTGGGGAGATAGGAGAGGGAATTTGGATTCCATACAATTTACATTGCATACCTAGAGAACAATTCGAGCAAATGGAACCAAATTTGGCATGGGAGAGTATTTGAGGAAAGAAAAAAGTTTCCATAGTTGGATATTTGGTATCACTCTTTCCTTCGAAAAGGGAAGTAGGAAAGGAGAAGGAGCTCCTTTAAATTTTTTTGTATATCTAGAGAACTTACCAAGCAAAAAGAATTAATTTTTTTAGTGAGCATGTGATACGAGATATGTTTATTTGATTATTTGGAACCCCTCCATTCTTCCATAAATCATATGTAGAAATATGTATAGAAATTTTTTTTCACAACACAAAAACTTATCTAAGAAATGAAACCAAATATCACATGGGAAAGGATTAGGGCTCAGAAATTTCAATTATTATTTAAGACACCGACCATCTTCCAATGAGCGCATAGGAAAGGTTCAGTTTTGCAGGGTGAAGACGAAAACGACACAAGATTTTTTCATTCATTTTGACGACAATCATGTGACGATATCTAGATACTAACAATATTTTTATGGTAGTCCGTGAGCCTTCACCATTTTTGGAGATTGCATGCTTACAAAAATGTTAAAATTTAAAAATATTTTCACGAATTTATTTTATATTAAGGAGGTGTAGCAAAGCACACCGGGTCAGCTAGTGTTTAATAAAAAGGGCCGCATATAAATATATTAAGACATCACTCCAATTAACTGAAATCGCAAACGAGAAATATTCAACTCTTGGAAATACTTCATCTTGTAACAAGAAACTATACACACTATTGCTGTTGAAAAATCAATCCAGCAGTACAACTTGAAACTTCCAAGAATAGAAAAGATGAAAATTAATGTGAAAAATTTCGTTGCATCCATTCCCTGAATATAAAATTACTTTGATGGATTCATAAGTCCAATCAAAATTTTGTTTACTGAATGTTTGAGTCCATTGCATTTTTATAGAAATTTAAGAACATTTTTTATGTTTTTAAGTAATCTGGAAGCTGGAAATACATACATAAAAAAAGTCGTTTGATACATATGAGAGCAAAAAAAAAATCATTTCAGTTCATAACCAAACAAACATAAATGTGCTCATCTAGACCTTTTAACGGTGAACAACTTTAAAATTAGGATAACTTCACACAAACAGGATGTCAGATTTCAATTAGCAACTCTCAGTGATTTCAACTCATTGATTCTGATTCGATAATGGAGTGCTGATTTGCAAACTAGAGCACAAAAAGGAAATTGTGATTTCCAATCCAAGCCAAGCTCATTATAATCTAATATCCCTCCGACAAAAACGAGTAGCTTCAAAATGCCATTGTAAAATTAGACACCCCATTCAATCGAGACAAGAACGTCCCTAAAAGTAAAAAACAAACAAAATTGAATAAGGGAATGCGATCCACAAAAAAAGTGGTAGCAGAAAGTTACAATAAGCTGCCGTTGGCAAAACTAGAAGCTCGTAAAATAGTAGCGGTTGCCCTTAAGCCAGAATTTCCGCATAGTTAATGATCTGATAAGACAACCCCCAGGCGGGCAGCTCTCGTTTCGTTCCCTATTAAACTTACTTCGAATCGAGACAAACTGAACGCGGATTTTCTCGATCCATCCTGCAGCTAATCCTTGCTTGCCATCAATGGGGGATTATTTTCTGCCAAAGATCTTTCCCACCCACCAACGGGATTCAGGATAATAGGAAAATTAGCTTCCTAGTGCCCTTATCTTTCGTCGTCGCATTTACACGGTGCTTGGGACAGCTTCGAGTTGGTGAAATAATGCGAACTCTGATCTAGATTGAAAACTGAAGCTTTCCTCTGAAGGGTGGCTCCATAGACTGGATTAACCTGAATCTTCCGGGGTCGGATTTTTTTTTACCCAAAGCTAATTATCAAACTATGCTGAAGTAAGCAGCAGATTTCTCTACTGGAATTGTTTCTCCCTTCGTTTGAAAAGCATTTAACCGGCGACCGAAGGGATTTTGATCTCTGTGCTAGTTTAAAATTGTTTCGATTATCCCAAACAAACAAGATGAAGGGGCAATAGTACCATTTGATGCATGGAAAGAAAATCTATGACCAAGGATGACTACTAAGTTCAACTTTTTATTATTTAAGAAACACATGCAAGTGTTCACATGACAGATTAAATGCAACGAATAATATTTCTTATTTTGAAAACAAGGAGTTCTCATACAAAACCTCAATAAAATTCAGTACACCATGAATCATTTTCAAGTCAAGTCCACAAACATTTTAAAAACATTTATAATTTGATTTTGAAAACCAAAGGTTTTAACCAAGGCCGGATAAAGCCATCGAAGGGCCCGGAAAAATTTTTCTTAGGGGGCCCCATGATTCGTTTTTTAAATGCTATCCCAGAAAATACAAAACATTTTAAACGTGTTAAAGAACTGGAGATGAGTTCAGTATAGTGTCTTCAAATGGCAGTGTTCCGATTTTGACACATGTGCCAAAATAGAACGGTTTTCTTGGAACGAAATTACCTTATAGTTTTCGCCATAACATGACCAATATAATTTAGACAAACACTATACATACCTTTTTACGTTTATGAATGTTGATATAAAATAGCAACAAGAACAAAAAATTTAAAAAAATATTGAGCACTCAAAAATGACAAAAAAACATGAAAAATTCTAAAAACACAAAAAGAAATACAAACAAAAGGATATAAATGACAATAATATCTTAAAAAAAAGCAAAATAAAAAAAAACAAATATGATAAAAATTACAAATATTCTAAAAAAAGCAAAATAAGTTCTAAATGTGTCTAAAATATGATAAAAAAAATAAAAAAAAATAAGTTAAAATTATAGAAAAATGAGAAAAAAAATTAAGGAATAAAAATTACAATGGTTTATTTTTATCAATAGGTAATTAAAACATTCATGAAAAAATCATTTCGATTTTGGCAACACTATCGAGCATTTTGCCAAAAACGAAAGGAACCTGTATCTTGAAATAAAAATTGTTCACTAATCACGTGCAAACAAAGAGGAAAACTTAAGAAATTTCTCATAAATGAAAGCTCTGATAAGAGCTGCAAAATGCAAAATATAATTCTCTTTTTATACTTACTACTAAAATTCTCTGATTGTGAAAAATGACCGGATAGATATTTTTATTGATTTTAATTTAATCATTAATCGTCTGGTTCAAGTTTCATCGAGAAATATTTACCTTATGACAATTGGGAAATATCATCAAGATTTGAAACAAAGAATACAAAATTTAAAAAAAAAATTAACAAAATAATTAAATGCAAATTCCATAGAGAACCACAATTAAGTGTCTTAAATCTAAATCATAATTAAAAATCAAGTTTTGGGAAACAGAATATGAATTAAATTAAAAAAAGATATTCGAAGTTACAATCAGATTCAAGTTTCAAATATCTTGTCATGAGATGTTTATTAATATAATTCCCATCAGATAAAAAACTTTTTTTTTTAAAGTGTCATTCAAAATGTGACAAAAGTTTTATTCGATGCCTCCAAGCAAGGGGTTTAAATGCAAAAATAATCGAAATATTTAGAATAGAAATTGAATGTTTGAAATATAGAATCAGTTATTATTGAAAAAAGTCAGATAAGGAATCCAAATGAGTAAGGTTAATAAAGATCCTAAGTTCTTAAAATTCAGAAAAACCATGAACAGAAATTGAGTAACCGAAGAAAGAACACAAAACTTGAAAATCGCAATAAATTGAATCTGGAAAAAGATAAGATTAAAAACAACTTATATCACTCAATGATATTAGCAACACAACCATGAGATCGTTTTTATTATAATATTATTATGATAGTTTGAAAAATGATATGCTGAATTTAGGATATTTACTTCAGTAGATGATAAAATTTTGGTTAAATCGGTTGATAGTGTTTCATTACGAATTTCAAATCGAATTGAGATGGAAATTAAATAAAAAAAAACTCTGTACTGTCGATTGGTCCCGCTGACCTTGGTCTAAAGGAAAGCGTTCAAGTTTTCTGAGCCAGTGGTCATGATATCGAATATCGGTGACGGCATACATAGTACTTTTTCTGTGAGCTGGTGGTTATAGCGTTTACAAGATGCTAGCCATCAAATCCTCAAAAGATGTACGCTTAGGTAAAGTAATTAAATCTCTTCAAAGAAACATGAAGTTTAACTGAGATTATATATGTGTGTGTTAAGCAACATCAGTTTTTTTAAAGATTTTATTTTCAAAAATGGAGAGGAAAAAGGGTTTAGAATTTATAAACCCACGGAAATTTCAAATACAATCTTTGCAAAGTGAAAAAATTGTAATAATATACCCAGTATAAAATTCTGAAATGTTTATCATAAAGCCTCTCTGTTCGCTCTTAGCACTGTGAGTCAGTTTTGGCAAAATTAGCCTCTATTTCAGTGTAGTAATCATTATTGCGCAAGATGTTTGTATGTAATGAAAATGAGGAGATGTTTATTTTTTATTTTACCTGTTCTGTACCAAATATTCTGACATGTTTGGATGAAAAAAAACAAAATGAAAATTTTAAGTTTTTTGCCTCATAGTTTTTTGTCGAAATTTTTTTCGAATTCGATTAACATTATTTTTGTTCAGATTTTGGATTGAAAAATTTGAAATTCAATACCGAGATTTTGTTATTCTCAGCCCGCATAACGCAGGAGAACCCCTTCACTGCTTAACTTATGTAAGAGAAAAACTTTTTTAAATATTATTCCACGGGGCTCCTTTAGTTATCTATTATATAAAATTCTCTTGTAACGGTGTTTGTAGTACTACTCCTCCGAAACGACCCAATCGATTCGAATGAAATTATTTTTAGAATATTCTGTAGCCATGCGAATCGGTTTATATCGAATAAAAACAACACAAAGTCGCATCAATTGTCTGTAATCATTAAATTTGTAATAAATTGAATCAAATTAAAGTCATGGCCTTCAATTTTTTCGACATTTTCTTTCTTTTGGGCGCCGGGCGGTTTGTTTTTCGTCTCCATGGTCGAGACTTCGCGAGCCAACGTCGCAAGAGGATAGTAACCATGGCATAGCATACTGATTGTGATTGGAAATATTTGGGCGCGCATTTTTCAACCAAGCATAATTTCAATGCATGTGGTGGCCATATGAAGCCTAGATGTGTTTTTTTTTCTTCTTGATTTCTAGATCATTTGTACAGCACAGAGTAATGAATGACGCCTAGATGTGACCCAGATTGATATTTTGCCGATCGAATCAAAACCATTTAAACTATTTGAAAAAAATAAACTTTAATTCGTGTTATTTAATGAAGGAATTATTGTCTGAAAAATATGAATTTAGTACTAATGCATGTGAAATACAGACTCCGTTCGTTTTTGGCAACATTCCATTTTGGCAACATCCGAATGGTTTTTAGAAGTGACATTACCTTTTAGTTTTCTCTATAACAGGACCAATATAATTTAGACAAACACCAAATATACGTTTTTACGTTCAGAAATGGTGATAGAATACAACAACAAAAACATAAGTTTTTTTAGAAAGTTATAAAGTATTCAAAAATTACAAATAGTTGAAAAATAAAAAAAAAATCAAAATCAAATACAATAAAATGACTAAAAATGACAAAGTCAACTGAAAAATGATGAAGTACGACAAAAACAGCAAAAATGACAAAAAAAAAAAACAAAGAAATGCATCAAAACATGAAAAAAAAACTATAAAAATTCTAAAATGGTCGGAAATTGCCTTAAAATAACGTAAATTATAATAAAAATAGTTATTTACGGACATTTGAAAAAAAAAGAAAAGTGGAAAGATTTGGTTTATAATCCAATACGCATAGCAACATATTTCAAACATGCACAAATGTGCTTTACTGAAAGTGTATCAAGCGCCTTTAAATTTACATAACAACCACAAAATCCGTTGAAAATTAACAGACACATGAACTGTACAAGAGCCTGTCCTTTGAAATGGATTATACAGGATTTATGTGTATGAAAAGAAGTGCAAACGTTCAACATTGACAAAAATGTATACATTATTTCTTAATTTATAAAAGGTAGGGCCCAAATGAACAACCTGACTAAATAAACTTATCTTTTTTTAAATCGTTTACTGAAAATCTGTTCACAGGTTCCCTGTTTGTTTACACAGAATTCAAGTACGGACTTAACATTAACGTGTGTTTTTGTATAACATATTTTGGCTACATAGAAGAGACTTTAGATCCGCTTTTTTGTTGATTTTTTTTTTGTTCTCAATATTCCAGAAGCATAAGTGTTTTGGTAGCAGAAACAGAATTTTTTTTATAAGTTTTTATTACGACCTGAAAGTGTTGAAAATAATATTAACTCATGTTATTTCACACGGTGAAACAAGTGGCAACGCGCCTTTTACCATGAAATATATATTATTTTTTCTCTAAAATATTCAAAATTATTTAATGTCTTTGTAAATGACCAACCATTGTTTTATTCTGGTGAAAAACTGCAGATATATCAATGAACGGTGATAAAAAAGACAAACAGGAACAAATATTAAATTCATTTTAAAGTCTTTTCTTTTTGAAAGAATATGAAAGATGAACTGTGATGATATCCATTTGCACTTGCCCCGATGTTTCTTCAATGAAAATAACAATTTATAATGAAAAAAAGACACTTAAATGTTTTTTAAGGTTTCAAGGTAAATTTACATGAAAATTTCCAGAAAATAGAATGAATGAAATCATCGTAGCCTTAACAGATTAGTTCTTTTTGATGTATTTAATTTTAATTTCCAATTGAATGTTATTGAATCTTGAAAATATCACATATTCTTGAATGAAATCGCAGATCATCTTCAACACTGTTCAGAAAAATTTTAGATCGGACAACAATGGTTTAAATTGGCACGTGTGTCTTTTAAGATAAAAAATGAAAATATAAATACTGTTATTCGGTTGAATAACAAAAAAATTAAACATATTTTTTCTCATTTCAAAACCAATCGTTTAATTGATTTATTGGGTTAATGTTCAAAGGAATTTAATTTGCATTCTTTGCTCGAACAAATAAAAAAAAGGGCGAACTTTTATTTTTGGGCATGATTTTGATGAAAATATGGATATTAATACCCACTGCTTCCAAGGGTGAGGATAGGGAAAAATGGTTTTTAAATAAATTTCTCAAATGTTTATTATTTCTTCAGTTCTTAAAAATATACCATTCAAAGCTAAATATTCTGGAGCTAAAAGTGCTGCGCTAGGCAGAATGTTGGGAAAATACTCCAAAAATTGTGCGATATTAAAAATTCTTCTTCCATAAAGTTTCATATGCAATTAATTCCAATAAATGAAAAACTTTTGATTTCGATTTCAACCTTAAAGTGAACTCGAGCAAAGCGGAGTAAATCATCTAAATGGTATACAATAAATGAAACATAGATATAATCAACATATGTTTATTTATGGAACAAGTTTCGAAGAGTGGATTTTTTTAGCATGAGGCTTGCCAAGTTTGATGGTTACGTTGAGTGCTGAAAAAGTCGAATTTGCAACGGGAAGCTGATACCTGATACCATTCGGCAATATTCAAAGCATCCGAATCAAAGAAATGTAAATGAAAAGTATTCATGTAAAATGCATGTAATATTGATTGGAGCAAATTTTTTGATAATTTATGAAAAGACTCGTAGAATTGAGTTGAAGTTCTTAGATTTGATTCCGAGATAATTAGGCGGAACAATTCGAGCAAACGGAAAATATGGATATGTAAAAAAAACTAGGACATGTTCAAGAAAGCGAGACGATAAACGATGCTTTTTTAAAGTCAAACATTAAAGAAAAAATGGAAAATAGACGCCAAGTTTAACATGGTAAGACGAAGTTTACCGGGTGTGCTAGTTATATTATAAGTTTTAATTCCGATTTTCTAGCTTTGATTTGTTTTCATTGATTTGTAGAAATTAAAATGATATGATAAAAGAAATGAAGCAACCGCCCCTATTGCCCTCCCCTCTTAATCCGGCCTTGGTTTTAACCCAGAATCATTTTAAAATTTGACAAGCCTTGAGAAATGTTCAAGCGGGGTTAAATAAAGTTTAAAAAATGCATGTTTTGACATAATAAGATTCATTAATAAAATGCCTACTACTCTCTCTTTTAAAAAACGAGCAGCTTTCACGTTAAATTCAAATAAAACTTAATTCAAACTGAATAATTTTCAAAAAAATTTCATCAAATGGTGCACAAATCAGTGTGAACATAATATAAAATTTGAAAATTGTTTTCTAAAGTTCCATTAAACAGATAAGAAAAAGCTCACTCAGTCGCATCATCGATCTGAAGCTCGTCATTTAAAATTCGAAATTTTAGTTCTTATTGATACTTTAAAGTTCAAATCAAGTCGCATACACAAGTGCTACAAATAAAATGCTAGCTCAAAGCTGCTCAGCAAAGATAACAAAAACGTGTGAATAAACGATTAATTAAATCCAAAGTTAAACTTAGCTAACCAGGTCAGCTTGTATAATTCAAAAATTTCCTTATATTCAAACGAACAAAAAATGAACATTAAAAATAGCTACACACTTAGAAAAATCCACGTAGATTTACATGCAACTACATGGGTAGAAAGGAATCGGCTATTTACAAGTGATAATACTGCACATCTCATGTAAACTCCCGGTAGCATTCAATGCTGTTGTTTACTGTACATTTACATTATTTTGCACGTCTCACGAATCCTATTGGACAGGGAGTGGTCACCGGTCTTATGCAATAAAAATAGTTTTATTTCACATTGATCTAACTTGCTTCTTGATTAACAACACTTGCACTGATTTTCGTAGCCAATTCCCCCGTCAACGGAAACGACGGCTGGTGCAATAAGACAGCAGAAAATTGGATGTCGCACAGTTGGGGCTATGATGTTTTTGGCATTCAGCATTCCTGTAAATAACAGCAATTAATGTGAAATTAATGAGTCAATCACAGTTATTTTCAATATTGATTTACCTTAAATCAGCAATTACGGGCTGATTGATGAAAAAAAAAATAACAACTTTTGCCGACGCAGCACGGGACGGGAAACGAACAGGAATGAAAACAAAACAAAACTGACAAACGGACACTGGCGCTGGAATAAGCATGCTTCGACATGTAATTTTCATTGAAATGGCTGTACAGCTATACTCTTTTTCAAAAATTTTCAAGCGGTGATGTAAAAATGTAAAATCACTTGTACTGTAAGGTTACATTTTTTTATCTGTGTATGAAACTTTCAGCCAGATATCAAAACTGCTCACGGAATTAAAATAAAAGTTGTGTGAATTGATTTTAACGTGCAGTTTGGTCGTTTTAAATTCCTTTATTTTTTCAAGTCGCCAGAAGTATTTGAAATATTTTTAAATGATGAGGCACCCTTTTGAAAAATAAAAAAAAGCTTTGGATCTAACAAACAAGAGCTCGTGTACTGCTTCGATCGAAGTCAGAAAAAGACTATTTTCCGTTAAAAGAAAAAAAAAAATGTTACTTTGATTTATCGGCCTAGCGGTGAAAAGTGATGTCCTTTTTAGTAGGGACATCTAAAGATTATGAAATTTTTTTTTTATACAGATGGATAGAAGGTTAGAAGAAATGAAAGATGGTGAAAATGAGCGGGTAGAATTTGTCTAGAAGCATTACCATCACATACCAAATTTTTGTTCCTCACGAGCCTACTACCATGAAGTGGTAGATACAGATAGAGTTGCATCTACCACCACACATTAGTAGGCTTAGCGTGGTCCGCCCCACAAGTTCGTCCGCACTACAAGTTCTCGCTTGTGGGGCGGACCACGCTAAGCCTACTAATGTGTGGTGGTAGATGCAACTCTATCTGTATCTACCACTTCATGGTAGTAGGCTCGTGAGGAACAAAAATTTGGTATGTGATGGTAATGCTTCTAGACAAATTCTACCCGCTCATATTCACCATCTTTCATTTCTTCTAACCTTCTATCCATCTGTATAAAAATTTCATAATCTTTAGATGTCCCTACTAAAAAGGACATCACTTTTCACCGCTAGGCCGATAAATCAAAGTAACAAACAAAAATTACGGTGGTTAATCTCTTCATAAAAAGAAAAAAAAAATATTCAAGGTTCCGAAGGGAAAATTTTATTCCTTACTTGGAAAAATATACAAAACTAATTTATCATTTTAAATCTGTCCTTTTTGAGTTTTGCTGTTGTGGTAGTGGAATTTTGAGACGACTTTAAAATTGATTCAAAATTCACAACAACGGAAATTATTTTCATACTTTACCATTTGAAAGTTGAAATAAATCTTGATAGAATTCCAATATTCGGAAAGAGAGATTTTTGAGTTATCAAATATGTTTTTATGAAAATGTGAAAAATCGTCTCAAGGGAAAAGTGGAAATTGAGCTCAATAGTCGGTCAATCGAAAACTGAAAATTTGTTTCTACTGTAAAATTAGTGTTCATTGTCTAATTTTTTTGACGTAGAATTACGTCTTACGGCAACACTTTAGGGGGGCAAATTGAAATTCGCGAACGGATCTCGCGTCACGAAAAACGCCTCTTTCAAAGACATCTTTCTTAAAAGACATACCAAGCGTGCTCAACGTTGATTGGCTATTCGAAAGTGAAAGAAAACTAGGACGCCCCACCCCTTCATGAGTTTTGGTTTTTTACCAGCCTACGAAAAATATAAAAGAAGGGGTCGACTGACGGTTTATTTCATTTTGTTTGAGAAATTCAAACCTGGCACATGGGCAGAGCAGAGCAGAGATGACCAACAGCGGCGGGAGCAAGTAGTGATAGCTCAGGTCACCCGCGACACCAATCACCCATTCACACCAATAAACACACACACACACACACACACACACACACACACACACACACACACACACACACACACACGCACACACACACACACACACACACACACACACACACACACACACACACACACACACACACACACACACACACACACACACACACACACACACACACACACACACACACACACACACACACACACACACATACATACACACTTCCCATCAACACCGTCCATCGCCATGTAACACACACCTCCCATCACTACCCATGGAACACCACCCGCCCACCGCAGCTATCCCACCCACCTATCGCACCCCACCACACACCATCCATGCTACTGGCCCATCGCACTCCACCCACCCATCGCACTCCACCCACCCATCGCATTCCACCACCACCTACTCGCCCATCGCATTCCACCACCACCTACTCGCCCATCGCACACAACCAACACCCACCAACCCATCGCACACACGCACCACCCACCCACAAATCGCACACAACCACCACCCATCGCACACACCCACCACCCATCGCACACAACCACCACCCATCGCACACAACCACCACCCATCGCACACAACCACCACCCATCGCACACAACCACCACCCATCACACACCACCACCATACACCCACCCACCCATCACACACCACCACCATCCACCCACCCACTCATCGCACACCACCACCATCCACCCACCTATCCCACATCACCACCACCCACCCATCCAGACCATCCATACCACCCACCCACAATACAAAAGTCAAGACTATCTCTTTTTAAGATTTTGGCCCTGAAAAGGGCCGTTTTATCAAGTTTGATTATAAGAAAACATAGTTAATCCAACGAATGCTCCGGCATCCTAGGTAAAACCAACATTTTTAGCTAGTGATTGCTATGTGATCTGAAGGGAAATTAAAACAAGATACTGATTCCAACAAGACGCATGAGGCTAAACAGTTTGAAAGCTTTTGCACTGAGTCAAGCGTTTAGATCAAAGCAGTCGTTGTAAGCTTTTCTCGCAAGCGTTTGATACAAAGCTCGTGTGTTGATCAAATTATTTGCATAACTGCCGGGCGCAATCATTTCGACGGCATTTGCCTTGTTTCTGCTTATACTAATATTTAATTCGCCTTTTGTTATGCAGTTGAAAAAGCTGCATACTATCTTATGGGTCGTTTTAGACCATTATTAGGTATTAAACGACAATTTAGGGAAGAATGACTTTTCTTGAAGATCAATTCCTTTAAAAAAAATTCGACATACTTTATTCTAGAATGCTAATTTTAGACGAAAAGCAAATTGACGCACAAAGACATTGTAATTCTACGTGAACTTCTCGGTCGTTTCTTATAAACAACCTCTGTAACTTTTTTATCTGGATTTGTTACTTAAGAGAATATCTAAAAATAATAAGTTCATTACCATTAGTTCACAAAATTTAAAAAAAAAGTTAACTTCACCGACTCACCCAAACAGTACTTGTATTTAAATTCAAATATCTCGCACTGCAACAAAATTTTCATTTTTCCAAAGAGCAAAGAATTCAAGATCTAATTTTACCTTTTTTTGAGGCGCTGATTCCAAATATGCAATTGTTTTCGAGATAATTTTCAAAACTAGGTCTTAATTCATTTAAGAGCGATTTTGGCAAAACTACATAAAGAATATTGCAAAGGATTTCAAAATAAATTTTCAAGTGTCCCGAGAGATTTATTTTGTTAATTAATCCCAATTTTGCCAAATACGGGAATTTTAACGAAATTTTAATAAAAACTGAAACTAAATTAAATGTTTTAATTTTGAAAACATTAGTTTACCCGTTTTTCAGTTTGGAAAAGTTGTTGAATGAGGTCATAGCTTTAATATCAAATATCCAAAGAACTGCTTCAATTTCATTTATTTATTCATCTAAGAATAGTTGACCCGGGTCAATTCATGAATGTTTGGAAATAGTAGGTAGCAATGTTTTCTATTCAAACTTATAAAAATGGTAGAATTTATTTTTTTAAAGAATTTTTTTGATTGATTTAAGGACTATTCTAAAGAAGGAATCTCAGTGGAAAATAGGTTTCCTTTTAAGAGATCCTTCTTGCTTGCTCAGTAAAAATAACAATTTAGAAAAAATAAATTCAAGAACATTACACTATTGCTCAGTTATTTGCTTCGAAAGCTTCGAGTTAGAAGTACTGTTCAAGAGGGAGAAGTAATAGTTCTGTTTACATTTCTTTTAAACATTTTTACTTGGTTGGAAACATTAACGAGCATATCTTTTACACGGTAGTTACCAGTTTCACGTTTCAGGCGTTTAAGTTAATTATTTTTTATTAATATTATGGTCCAAAGATCGTAAGTCTTCCATTTGCAGCTTTTTTCTTTGAGACAAGCACATTTTACAACTTTTTTAGAACAAATTTCAACCGAAGAGTTGTAGGTTGAAATGATATTTTTTTAAAAACAGATATTAGCAACTTCAGCGTCAGCTTAAGATTGCCATAAGTTACCCTGCACGTATTCGAGCCGGGCAGATCCGAGATAATTTGGCAAAACTCCAGGAGCTATGCAACAAAAATGAAGAAAAAAAACATTTGAATCGTCGAAAAACAAAACTAGATTTCGAATCGTAATTCAGGCTCCCAAAAAATTGTATTTGTTTAGCTTGGAAAATTTCATTTTTAAACGCGAAAATTTTAAACTTTTCGCTCGATTTAAAAAAAAAAATGGGAATGAATCCGGACAAAATCCGGATATTTTCAAATTCGGACAACCGAGCCGAGCCAAACAATTCCCAATTTTTTAATTTAATATTCAGGCAATCCGGATAATCTATCCAGATTAATTTTGCTTATTTGATTAGAACTCAAAAAAAAAAAAACTTTCAAAAAAGGACAAAAAATACTAAAAATAAATCTTATATTTAAAAGTAAAAGTGAAAAATCGAAATTTTGCTATTTAAATAGGATTTATGCAAATTCGATCCTAGTTTAAGATTGTAGTTCAAAACTTGGTTCTTTAAAAAACTGCAATGCAAACTCATAATGTTGAACAATACGAATAAACATATGGACAGTGATGGTTTGAATCATTTGACTTAATTTTGAATCATTTGCTTATAACTTCTTTTGAAAACATTTTTCCCAGAAATGATGTTCTAAACTTTAGTAGAACTAGATCTTAGCTGCAACTTTTGTGACCAACACAAACCTGTATCTCTTATGCCTTATGAATGAGAAATCGAAAAGTTTAAATTTTTGAGCAATGATCGTAATCACAATCATTTGGATTAGCGGGTTGGATTAAATCCTACAATTCATACCACATTGAAGATACATATTTATGACATACAAGAAAGTTGTAGCTTAGATCTGTATCTACTAAAGTTTAGAACATCATTTCATGGAAAAATGTTTTCAAAAGAAGTTATAACCAAATGATTCAAAAATAAGTCAAATGATTCAAACCATCACTGCATATGGAATTCCCTGCAGTTTCTTTACGAGAAAAACATGTTTATTATTTTATTCTTATTTTATTTATAAACCAATTCCGGTGAACGGTTTTTGATAAGTTTTTCATATTACAAAACATGCAAAAAGAACTCAAATTCAACTTCATTTTTTTCATCTTCAGCTGAATATGGCAAACGAACAGATTTTCTTAAATTTCAAAATCAAACTAACAATTAGAATTATAAGCCAACGATTACTTGCAATTTTAATTTCCTACTGAAATAATAATCTTGATAGATTATTTTGATTATGGAATTTATTGATGAGCTTAATCTGAATCTGAATTTTTAACCTGAATTCGAAATATGAATTTCCAATCTGTTTCGGAATTTTAATACGTTTTTTAAAATCAACTTAAAAACGGTATCTGAATTCAGAGAAATAAGCCAAGAATTGATATCAGTTTCAGAGTCCTCAATCATGAATCCATAACTTTAATTCGGATGTTTTGGCTTTCACTGATTATTCTTAACTTCAGTATGGGAGAGTGGGGAATCATGGGTTACTTTTTTTGTTGTTCCATAACTTCTTTATTATAAAAGATTAAATGAAAATAAAAAGTTACAGAGGTTGTTTATAAGAAACGACCGAGAAGTTCACGTAGAATTACAATGTCTTTGTGCGTCAATTTGCTTTTCGTCTAAAATTAGCATTCTAGAATAAAGTATGTCGAATTTTTTTTAAAGGAATTGATCTTCAAGAAAAGTCATTCTTCCCTAAATTGTCGTTTAATACCTAATAATGGTCTAAAACGACCCATAAGATAGTATGCAGCTTTTTCAACTGCATAACAAAAGGCGAATTAAATATTAGTATAAGCAGAAACAAGGCAAATGCCGTCGAAATGATTGCGCCCGGCAGTTATGCAAATAATTTGATCAACACACGAGCTTTGTATCAAACGCTTGCGAGAAAAGCTTACAACGACTGCTTTGATCTAAACGCTTGACTCAGTGCAAAAGCTTTCAAACTGTTTAGCCTCATGCGTCTTGTTGGAATCCGCCTTGCCAGGTAAATTTTTTGACGTTTCGGAGTTAGGACAAATGTATGTCCGTTTTCAAAAGCTTTCCAAAAGCTCCCTAACTAATCGAAACTTTTCTATGGAGGACATGGTGTCGCTAGTGTTTGCTTAATAACTCCCATCAGTATCTTGTTTTAATTTCCCTTCAGATCACATAGCAATCACTAGCTAAAAATGTTGGTTTTACCTAGGATGCCGGAGCATTCGTTGGATTAACTATGTTTTCTTATAATCAAACTTGATAAAACGGCCCTTTTCAGGGCCAAAATCTTAAAAAGAGATAGTCTTGACTTTTGTATTGTGGGTGGGTGGTATTTTTTTTATTAGTTGTTAACCCAGGTGGTAAATCCATTTTACGGATTGCATTCCAAGGCACGGCGAGCCACCGCGTCCCCCCAGTTTGCTACTCTGGGTCCATGGGTGCAATTGGACGACTCATGATACAATGCTAAGGAACACTGTACCCCCTACGCCATAAAGTCCACCTGGGGCCACTGACCTTTGTTCCCACCTCGAACTGTTTGACACACTTTGCTTCAATAGTGGGAGGTCATTTCGCGCTAGTGCGCTCCAAGGCAATACTCGTTTCCGAACCCTCTGATAGCATAGCCTCATTCTAACACAACTCGATGCGCGACCCCTCCTCTGACGAGTTAGGACCCGACATCTCATCGTGTGAATGAGGTCCCCACGTAGCGCAACTACTAACTTTGTGAATCCAGTCCAAGATCCAGAAACACAAAGCGAGTTGTCGACGGCACTTTCTCTGTTCAAACACGCGGGTAGGGGGGGTAAGCCCCCTAGGCCACGTGTAGGACTCAGACTCCTCCGAACTCACAAATAGTGTTGACTTAAGTCACCACTCAGCGCAACTACCCGATCTTCAAGTCGGGCGCTTGACCACCCGAAGCGCAGATCGAGCTATAGAACGCCCTCATCAGGTCACACTCGCGGTTCGGGTGCAACATTTCCCGAAACGCGTGTCGAACCCTGACACCTCCGGCAGAACGTGCCTCTCGGACACTGACGTGTAAACACGTCCCTAAGTGATCGGCCCACCATTGGCCACCACTTTGCGCATCTACTCATTTTGCGAGACGGGTCTATACCCACCGAAGCGCAAAACAAGTTGGCGATCGCTCTCCCTCCGGTCGCATCCGCATATCAGGGTCATGACCCCCCGAAAGCGTGTTGGACCATCACGCTCACACCCAAGTACTGGTACCAAAGTACCCGGGTGCACCACTTCTTCCGCGCGGGTTTGGCGGGACCCGTCGACGGCCTCTAGTGGGTTTGGTGTAGTTCTCTTGGCCGTACATCTGCAATACGCCGGACTTGCAGACACGTTTCCACTCTGCACCACGGGGAGGTGGAACTACGTCGCAGAGCTGGGTGGGTGGTATGGATGGTCTGGATGGGTGGGTGGTGGTGATGTGGGATAGGTGGGTGGATGGTGGTGGTGTGCGATGAGTGGGTGGGTGGATGGTGGTGGTGTGTGATGGGTGGGTGGGTGGATGGTGGTGGTGTGTGATGGGTGGTGGTTGTGTGCGATGGGTGGTGGTTGTGTGCGATGGGTGGTGGTTGTGTGCGATGGGTGGTGGGTGTGTGCGATGGGTGGTGGGTGTGTGCGATGGGTGGTGGTTGTGTGCGATGGGTGGTGGTTGTGTGCGATGGGTGGTGGTTGTGTGCGATTTGTGGGTGGGTGGTGCGTGTGTGCGATGGGTTGGTGGGTGTTGGTTGTGTGCGATGGGCGAGTAGGTGGTGGTGGAATGCGATGGGTGGGTGGAGTGCGATGGGCCAGTAGCATGGATGGTGTGTGGTGGGGTGCGATAGGTGGGTGGGATAGCTGCGGTGGGCGGGTGGTGTTCCATGGGTAGTGATGGGAGGTGTGTGTTACATGGCGATGGACGGTGTTGATGGGAAGTGTGTGTATGTGTGTGTGTGTGTGTGTGTGTGTGTGTGTGTGTGTGTGTGTGTGTGTGTGTGTGTGTGTGTGTGTGTGTGTGTGTGTGTGTGCGCGTGTGTGTGTGTGTGTGTGTGTGTGTGTGTGTGTGTGTGTGTGTGTTTATTGGTGTGAATGGGTGATTGGTGTCGCGGGTGACCTGAGCTATCACTACTTGCTCCCGCCGCTGTTGGTCATCTCTGCTCTGCTCTGCCCATGTGCCAGGGTTGAATTTCTCAAACAAAATGAAATAAACCGTCAGTCGACCCCTTCTTTTATATTTTTCGTAGGCTGGTAAAAAACCAAAACTCATGAAGGGGTGGGGCGTCCTACTTTTCTTTCACTTTCGAATAGCCAATCAACGTTGAGCACGCTTGGTATGTCTTTTAAGAAAGATGTCTTTGAAAGAGGCGTTTTTCGTGACGCGAGATCCGTTCGCGAATTTCAATTTGCCCCCCTAAAGTGTTGCCGTAAGACGTAATTCTACGTCAAAAATGGTATGGTTTTCGACATTTTCAAGGTATCAGAAGGTATTTTTTAGATTTTTTATAAGTTACTAGCTGACCCGGTGTGCTTTGCTACACCTTTCACAATAAAATGATATTTTCAAAATTATTCAAATTTTTATTGTATTATGACATAATTCATAAGCAACCGCTATAAAGTTAAAGCTGCAGCTGGAGTTTAGAATTACAACACAAAGATAACATGAACTAATATTCTGAATCTTGATCTATAAATTTGTGTTAAAGATCTGATAATTTTAACCTGTTTCCTTAAGCTTCACCCTAAAAAAGGAGGGTCTCAAATAATCGTACGCAAACAATCTAACTTATAACATATGGTGGTTTTTGCTTGAAATGTTCTGGATTTATGCCAAAAACTGATAAGAGAGCCCCTCTCCCCTGTCCTTTCCTTCACCCCCTGCTGAACGGAGATCGTGATCTTTAATAATCATACCCATTTTTATTCCCAAAAATCCTTTCGTATCAAATATAGTTCCATAGGTTAAAAAGTTTTAAGCTTCACAACAAAATGTATATGGAGCCCCCTCCTTTCTTCCCCTCTCTACACTGTAGAGCGTAAGGTTCTATAACAATCGTAGAAACATGTAAGGGAGACCTCTCCTCCCCTTTTTCATCCACCTCTTTGAAGGAGTGGGGGATATTTATAGAAGCATTTCTCGTACCTAAATATCGCTCCATGCAAAATTTTGTTCCATTTGCTGTTGTAGTTCTTGAGTTATGCAGTAAAAATTGTATGAAACTCCCCTCCCTCTTTCCTTTCTCCCCGCTGGAAGAAGGAAGGGGTCTCAAACAATCATTAGAACATGTCACGTTCCCAAATACCCGCCAATGCCAAATTTGGTTCCATTTGCTTTATTAGTTTTTGAGTTATGTAAAAAAAACTATAAAAGAGCCCCCCCCCCTTTTACATCTCCCTACTGGAAAGAGGGAGGGGTCTTGAATCATCATAGAAATATTTTTCGTATCCAAATACCCTCCCATGCCAAATTTGGTTCCATTTACTTTATTAGTTTTTGAGTTATGTGAAAAAATATGAAAGAGGCCCCTCCCCCCTTCAACTGCAGGAAGGGAGGGGCCTCAAATATTCATTGAAATATTTTTCATATCAAAATACCTTCCCATGCCAAATTTGGTTCCAATATCTTGATTAGTTATCGAGTTATATGAAAAAATGTAAGGTAGCCCCCCTCCCTCCTTCCTGTCACTCACTGAGTAGAGGGAGGGGTACCTTATGTTCATTGAAATATTCCCCGTTCCCAAGTACCACCCCATGCCAAATTTGATACCATTTGCTTGATTGGTTCTCGAGTTATGTAAAAAATTGTCTTTTGTTTGCGAGGCCCCTCCACCCCTTTCTAATTGGGGGAGGGGTCACAAACTATAATAGGAACCTTCCCCGGCGTCCACTACCCCCACCTGCCAAGTTTCATGTAAATCGGTTCAGTAGTTTCTGAGTCTATAGGGAACAGACAGACAGACAGACAGACAGACAGACAGACAGACAGACAGACAGACAGACAGAAATTCATTTTTATATATATAGATATTGCTTATGAATCTTTTTTAAAATTGAATTTTGAATATCGGGACAATTTTTGGGATATTTGCCGAATAGCATTGGATAGTGTATTTTTTAGAGCTGAAGACATGAAACATATAAGAAATTTTTTTTTATTAACCATTTTCAAACAGCTTTTTATTCACCATCCTTATGCTTCGAAGCAGTTTGAATTAAAATTTTCACCAAAATCATTTCCAAAAAGTTTCGCCTGATACTTAAGTTATAGACTTTATACATTTCAACTTAAAATGTTCCCAAACAGCACTTGTCATAGCATTAAATCTAACGATGTTGTCTACTGCAAATTCCATTTTATTATTCAAGTAAAAAATACAAATTAATTCCTTTGAACTTTAACCCAATGAAGCAAAGAAACGATTTTTTTTGAAAAGAGGAAAACATATGTTTAGAAATATTCACTCATTATTTTAAAGATTCTAATTGAAGCATTGAGATGTTCTGATTTCAAAATTTCCTGAACATTGTTGGTCGTGATCTGTGATTTCATTTAGGATTATGTAATATTTTTAAGATTGAATAACATTTAATTGAAAAAACAGATTTTTTTAAATTTTATAGACCGAAATGAAATAATCTTCAGGCTTCGATGGTTTCATGAGTTCATTTCAAAAATGAAATACCGGGGCAAATGCAAACGATTATCACCACAGTTTAACTTTAATATTTTCTAAAAAAAATAATATTTTCAAAAAAAATATTAGTTATGTTTATAAAAAGAAATATCGAAGTATACATTTGTCCCATTTATTGGGGCAAGTGAAAACACTTAGGTCTTTTTCAGATGCGTCTGTAAAAAGGCTTTAAAATGAATTTAATACTGTTCTTGTTTGTCTGTTTTATCAACTTTCATTGATATTTACTAAATTTTCTCCGAAATAAATTAATGTTTGTTTCTTCAATTTAACTGAATTCTGTTCAACCAAAAGACCTTTATAATAATTTTGAATATCCGCTTCAGATTCAACACTCGGGATATTCTTTCTGGCCATTTTGGTTTCATTGCTAGATGGCGGTTTTTCACTTATTCCACCTAAGAAATTACAGGAATTCATATTACTTTTAACACTTTTTCAGGTCATATTAAAAGTTCATCATAAAAATCTGCTGCCCCTGGAATATAAATCACAAAAAATCTTTTCAACAAAAAAGTGAATCAAAAGTCTCTTATATGTAGCCAAAATATGTTAAACAAAAACATACTTTTCGTGCTAAATTCGTACTTGAATTGTGTGTAAACAAACAGTAAACGTGTAAACAGTTTTTTGATGAATGATTAAAAAAAAGAGTTGAGTTTATTTAATCAAATAGTTTTTTTGGGCCCAAAAATTTTTAGATGAAGAAATAATGTATACATTTCTCGTAAAAGTTGAAAGTTTGCACTTGCTCTAGTTTACTTTCTTAATTGAAAATTCTTCCGGAAAATGCATATAATCACTTTTTGTTATTGAAAAGTAGATTATTTTATTGATAACTTCAACTTACGTTTGTAAAAAATCAAAAAGTTCATTCGGCCTTCAAAAACTTGAATCATATCTAATCTATTTCAAAGAACAGACTCTCGTTCAGTCAATGTGTCCAGCGTTCTAGGCGTATCGGATTATACGAAATTGAATGTAAAGCTTCCCAATTTCTTATTTTCAAATTCATATCTTTTGGACAACAATTTACTACTTAAATTAACACGAATTAAAAATGGTTTTAATATTCGAAATCGTTTATATGGTTTTGATTCGATAGATAAAATATCAATCCGTGTCACATCTAGGCGTCAATTATTACCATGTGATGTGTACAAATAAGCAAGGAAAAAAACACATCTAGGTTGCATATCGCCCCCACGTGCATAAGAAATATAGGTACTTGGTTGAGAAACAGGCGCCTAATTTTTAAATTTTTCCAGCGATCAATGAACATTATGCTTAGGTTACTATTATCTTGCAACGACGTTTGCTAGCCCATGGAGACGAAAAACAAACCCCTCAAAGAAAAGAAAATTTCTAAAAATGGATGCCGGACTTTTCAATTTCAGATTTTGGCAAAATAAAATTTATTTGTTTTATTCGATCGGCAAAATGTCAATCTGGGTCACATCTAGGCGTCATTCATAACCATGTGCTGTAGAAATGAGCTAGAAATCAAGAAAAAAAATCACATCAATGCTTCATATCGCCACCACTTGCATTGAAAATATGCTTGGTTGAGAAAAATGCGCCAAAATATTCTCACTGATCAGTATGCTATGCCATGGTTACTATCCTCTCGCGACCGACGTTGGCTCGCGACGCCTCGACCATAGAGACGAAAAACAAACCGCCCAAAGGAAAGAAAATCTCGAGAAAATGGATGTCATGACTTTTACTTTATTCAAATTATTACAAATTTAATTATTACGGACAATTGATGCGACTATGTGTTGTTTTTATTCGATATAAACCGATTCGCATGGCTACAGAATATTCTAAAAATAATTTCATTCCAATCGTTTGGCTCATTCCGGAGGAGTAGTACTACAAACACCGTTACAAGAGAATTTTATATAATAGATTTTCCCGAAATTCTGATTGTTTGAAAAAAAAAGCAATATTTTTTGGATTTTGAAAAATGGTGGGGAATCGTGGGCCACTAAATCCAAATCGACCAAATAACATGCAAAGATTATGAGTTGAACCAAAACTGTGATTTCCTAATTCATTTCGTTATTTAAAAGCAATTTCAGATGATGAAATAAAAAAGAGAGCTGTGTATGATCGCATAGATTCCAAACCTGGCTCGCGAATAATTTGGCAAAATGTCTTTTATAGGATGGACAAAATATTTTTCACAACTCTTCATTTGGCATAAGAAAACTTTGCAGATAGGTAAAACGTATTTTAAGTTCTGAATGTGTATAAAAACATGAAAATATAGGTGATTCAAGATGTGTAGCCCACGATTCCCCACAAGCTATGATTTGCAAATTGGTTGCGTTTGTGTGACTTATTGATGTTTCATCAAAAATTCCTTTTCCACGTGAAAGATCATGAAAAAACTAAGATCATAAGAGTATGAGCATATTTTTGTTATGCACTTTAGGTTCCCCATCGATGAAATTAGCGGGTGTTTTTTTAATTACGTAAGTAAATTTTTCTAACTGTTTTTAGCTTGATAAATAAAAGAAGCATATGATGCGTATTTCAGTCAACAAAATATAGGAATACATGCTCACGCAAAGCGACGACGATGATAGTTAGTTTGAGATTTTAATCTCAACACACATCTGAGATATTAAAAGTGGACCACGTTTCCCCATGGCCCACGATACCCCAAAACTCAGAATTATTTCTTTTTTTTTAGTTGTTAGATCAATTGTTATCAATCATGAATCAAATTTTGAGGAAAACATAAAACCAAACGACGAATTCAAACACAGCTTTTCATTTCAATTTTTGATGATGATTCTAACCGAAAATTTGATTATTAAGAACCAGAATCTTTGAAATGAGTTAAATCTTATTTTATACACAGTATAAGAAAATGAATTACTGCCAATAAGTAAGAAAATTTTGAAAAACTGGAGCTGAATTATGACATCAGTTCTGAGTCAAGATTGTTATTATAGTTTACATTACTCCAAGATTCTCAAATTTTGAGTTTAGGGTAGAATACCTCGCATGCTTTTGAAGGACCCTCATGGGGGGGGGGGCTTAACTCTTAGGCCACCCCCTCA